>NW_026728984.1:92500-122500 GCF_030272615.1 Cryptomeria japonica | reverse complement strand
CCCAGGGTGCGCTCCGAAGCGGGGTTACTGGAGCGCCCCCTCTTTTTTTGTCAGAGCGTTTGGTGGGGTTTCTCGCATTGGCTCTTCCCAGGCCCGGTTGTTGGGTGCGCTCCCACCCTGGCGCGCGCGAAGTTGGAAGTTGGGTTAATTGCCCGGGCGCGCACCTTCGCCAGGGTGGGCACCTTGGTGCGCACACCTTGGCTGGGCTGCGCACCAGGGCGGGCTCAAGATGGCACCAGCATTCCCTTTTTCTCACTATCTTTCAAAACGGAAATTTTAAAATCTCGTTTTTTTTTTGCCTTTTATGGAAATTAGTGAAGGCATCGCATCAAAGGTGCGCACCTCGCTGCCCACCTTGGTGTGCTCCGAGGTGCCCACCACGGTGCGCAACGCCGGTGCGAACCCGGGAGCGCCCCGATGTGTGCTCCAAGGTGCGGCGTGCACGAAGTCGGACCCCGGTTTGCCCCGGGTGCGCACCTCGCGTGCACCTTGGTGCGCACACCTTGGCTGGGTTGCGCGGCCTGGTGGGCACCATGG
The DNA here is from genome assembly GCF_030272615.1 of Cryptomeria japonica. Taxonomy (NCBI): domain Eukaryota; kingdom Viridiplantae; phylum Streptophyta; class Pinopsida; order Cupressales; family Cupressaceae; genus Cryptomeria; species Cryptomeria japonica. The sequence continues at coordinate 121,963 of NW_026728984.1, read as the reverse complement.
TGCGCACCAAGGAGCGCTCCGAAGTGTGCTCCAAGGTGCGGCGTGCACGAAGTCGGAGCCCGGTTTGCCCCGGGTACGCACCTCGCGTGCACCTTCGCCGGGGTGGGCACCTCGGCTGGGTTGCGCGCCCTGGTGCGCACCAAGGAGCGCTCCGAAGTGTGCTCCAAGGTGCGGCGTGCACGAAGTCGGAGCCCGGTTTGCCCCGGGTGCGCACCTTCGCCGCGGTGCGCACCATGGCGTGCACGAAGTCGGAGCCCGGTTTGCCCCGGGTGCGCACCTCGCGTGCACCTTCGGCGGGGTTGCGCGCCCTGGTGGGCACCATGGTGCGCACCAAGGAGCGCTCCGAAGTGTGCTCCAAGGTGCGGCGTGCACGAAGTCGGAGCCCGGTTTGCCCCGGGTGCGCACCTCGCGTGCACCTTCGGCGGGGTTGCGCGCCCTGGTGGGCACCATGGTGCGCACCAAGGAGCGCTCCGAAGTGTGCTCCAAGGTGCGGCGTGCACGAAGTCGGAGCCCGGTTTGCCCCGGGTGCGCACCTCGCGTGCACCTTCGCCGCGGTGGGCACCATGGCGTGCACGAAGTCGGAGCCCGGTTTGCCCCGGGTGCGCACCTCGCGTGCACCTTCGCCGGGGTGGGCACCTCGGCTGGGTTGCGCGCCCTGGTGCGCACCAAGGAGCGCTCCGAAGTGTGCTCCAAGGTGCGGCGTGCACGAAGTCGGAGCCCGGTTTGCCCCGGGTGCGCACCTCGCGTGCACCTTCGCCAGGGTGGGCACCTCGGTGCGCACACCTTCTCAATGTTTTCTTGCCTTTTCTGGAAATTGGTGAAGGCAGCGCATCAAAGGTGCGCACCTCGGTGTGCTCCGAGGTGCGAACCCGAGAGCGCTCCGAGGTGCCCACGAAGTCGAAAGTCGGGTTAATTGCATTGTTTTCCCCGGGTGCGCTCCGAGGTGCGCAACATCGGCGCGCACCAAGGAGGGCTCCGAAGTGTGCTCCAAGGTGCGCACGATGGCGTGCACCTCTGGTGCGCACGATTCGGAGCTCGGTTTGACCGGGGTGCGCACACCTTGGCTGGGTTGCGCACCTTTTGTGCGCTCCAAGGTGCGCACGAAGTCGGAGCTCGGTTTGCCCCGGGTGCGCACCTTCGCCAGGGTGCGCACCTTGATGCGCACGCCTTGGCTGGGCTGCGCACCTTGGTGGGCGCCATGGTGCGCACCTTTCGTGCGCTCCAAGGTGCGCACGAAGTCGGAGCTCGGTTTGCCCCGGGTGCGCACCTTGGTGGGCGCCATGGTGCACTCCGAGGTGCCCAAGATTGGTGCGCACCAAGGAGCGCTCCGAAGTGCGCTCCAAGGTGCGCGCGAAGTCGAAAGTTGGGTTAATTGTCCGGTTTGCCTCGGGTGCGCACCTTGCATGCACCTTCGCCAGGGTGGGCGCCTTGGTGCGCACACCTTGGCTGGGCTGCGCACACCTTGGCACCCGCGTTTCCTTCATTTTAAATTTTTTTTTTTTACAATCTCTCAAGTGGGAAATTCTATAATCTCAACTTTTTTTGCCTTTTCAGGAAACTTTTGAATGGAGCGCATCATTGGTGCGCTCCGAAGTGTGCTCCAAAGCTCTCTCCAGCTGCGTGCACCTGCCCCGGCCGCGCACCCGGCCCCGCCCAGCTTCGCTCACCTGTCCCGGGCGTCTGGTGCGGAACCTTAGAGTAAGAAACATCACCGTGCACCTTGGCCAACGTGCGCGACTCGACCGAGCGCGCACTGGCCGAGGTGCACACCGATTTCACCTGGGTGCGCGCGCAGCACCTCGGGCGCACCGGGGTGCGCGCACAACGCCCGGGTTGCACCGTGGCCTGTGTGCTCGGGGCGCCTCGGGTGCGCGCTCGGTGTCGCCCCCGCGCGCGCGGTAGTGCGGGCAGCGCACCCCGGCCCGGCCCGGCCCCGACGAGAACGCAAACGGGCAAAAGGTTTATTCAAATAGCATTGCGACGCCCGGCGAAAAACTAAAAAAGGGTGCAACACCGGGACTTCCCGGGAGGTCACCCATCCCAGTACTACTCCGGCCCAAGCGCGCTTAACTGCGGAGTTCTGATGGGATCCGGTGCACTAATGCTGGTATGATCGCACCCGTTATGAGCTTGTCGCAGTGTGTACTTAGCAAACCGCGACCCACGTGCGAATCCACCCCGGCCACCCACCCCCGTCGAGGTGCACACCCTCCCTCGCGAAGTGCGCCCCGTTCGCCAAGTGTGAGCCCTGCCCGGGTGCGCGCACCTTGCTAGGGCGTCGGGTGTGCACCCGGCCCGGCCTACGTGCGTGCACCTGGAGGGGGCGTCGTGTGCGTGCAGTGTCCCGTCTGCAACGCGGTGCCCACACACCACCTCGGGCGCAACGACCTGCGCTCACATGTGGGCCGAGTGCACCTTGGTGCATGTTCGGGGCGCCTCGGGTGCACGCTCGATCTTGCCCCGGTGCACCAAGGCGCTCGGTTTGCCCCGGGTGCGCACTTGGTGCAAGGTGGGCACCCAAAATAGGGATCAAGCACCAAAACACAAGTTTCGGGATGCAAAATGGGACCCAAGGACCACAAATGCGTTCCAAGACCCATGATGGGTCCACGAGAACAAAAATGTGTTCCGAGACTTAATAAACAAATATTGGGTTTTAGGAGAAGAAACATGCTCTGATGCCCAAAACGAGAATCGACCCCGAAAAGGCCACAGGCCAAAAGTGGGATGCGAGACAAAAAAAAATGGGACCCGAGGACCAAAATTGGGTTCCCAGGTCGAAGACAGGGCAACCGGACAAGAAACGACCTCTAAGGCTCGAAATGAGTCCCGACGACTAAAACTTGACAAGAAGCACCCATCAGGCACCCAACTCGACACCCATGGGATGCCGACCCACCCGGGCTTCCACCTAGCACACCTTGGCACCCACCCACCCTCGCACCCAACCTCGCACCCAACTTAGCACCTTTGAACCCACATTGGCACTCACCCTGACCCTGGCACCTTGGAACCCACATTGGCACTCACCTTGACCCTGGCACCCACCTTTGCACTCACCTTGGGACCCACCCTGGCTCCCACCTCGGCACCCACCCAGACACCCACCTTGGTTCCTTGGCACCCACCTTGGATCCTTGGCACCCACCCCGACACCCACCTTGGCACGCAACTTGGCTACTTGCCACCCACCTTGGCTCCTTGACGCCCACCCCGACAACCACCCCGTGACCTACCCTGGCTAGGGTTGGTGCACACCCACCCTGGTGCCCACCTTGGCACCCACCCTATGACCCACCTTGGCACGCACCTTAGTACCCACCCCGTTACCCACCCTAGGACCCACCCCGTGACCCACCTTGGCCAGGGTGGGTGCCTTGGTGCGCACAACTTGCCTGGGCTGCACACCAGGGCGGGCTCAAGATGGCACCCGCGTTCCGTTTTTTTCACTATCTTTCAAAACGGAAATTTTAAAATCTCATTTTTTTCTTTTTTTTGCCTTTTCTGGAAATTAGTGAAGGCAGCGCATCAAAGGTGCGCAATGCTGGTGCGAACCCGGGAGCGCTCCGATGTGTGCTCCAAGGTGCGGCGTGCACGAAGTCCGAGCCCGGTTTGCCCCGGGTGCGCACCTCGCGTGCACCTTCGCCGGGGTGAGCACCTTGGCTGGGTTGCGCGCCCTGGTGCGTACCAAGGAGCGCTCTGAAGTGTGCTCCAAGGTGCGGCGTGCACGAAGTCGGAGCCCGGTTTGCCCCGGGTGTGCACCTCGGGTGCGCACCTCGCGTGCACCTTCGCTGCGGTGGGCACCTTGGCTGGGTTGCGCGCCTTGGTGGGCACCATGCAGTGCACGAAGTCGGAGCCCGGTTTGCCCCGGGCGCGCACCTCCGCCAGGGTGGGCACCTTGGTGCGCACAACTTGCCTGGGCTGCGCATCAGGAAGGGCTCAAGATGGCACCCGCGTTCCGTTTTTTTCACTATCTTTCAGAACGGAAATTTTAAAATATCGTTTTTTTTTGCCTTTTCTGGAAATTAGTGAAGGCAGCGCATCAAAGGTGCGCAACGCTGGTGCGAACCTGGGAGCGCTCCGATGTGTGCTCCAAGGTGCGGCGTGCACGAAGTCGGAGCCCGGTTTGCCTCGGGTGCGCCCTGGTGGGCACCATGGTGCGCACCAAGGAGCGCTCCGAAGTGTGCTCCAAGGTGCGGCCTGCACGAAGTCGGAGCCCGGTTTGCCCCGGGTGTGCACCTCGGGTGGGCACCTTGGTGCGCATGCCTTGCCTGGGCTGCGCACCAGGGCGGGCTCAAGATGGCACCCGCGTTCCTTTTTTTTCACTATCTTTCAAAACGGAAATTTTAAAATCTCATTTTTTTTTGCCTTTTTCTGGAAATTAGTGAAGGCAGCGCATCAAAGGTGCGCACCTCGCTGCCCACCACGGTGCGCAACGCCGGTGGGCACCCGGGAGTGCTTCGAAGTGTGCTCCAAGGTGCTGCGTGCACGTTGTCGGAGCCCGGTTTGCCCCGGGTGCGCACCTCGCGTGCACCTTCGTCGGGGTGGGCACCTTGGCTTGGTTTGCCCCGGCTGCGCTCCGAAGCGGGGTTATTGGAGCGCCGCCTCTTTTTTTGTCGGAGCGTTTGGTGGGGTTTCTCGCATTGGCTCTTCCGAGGCCCGGTTGCCACCCTGGCGCGCACGAAGTCGGAAGTAGGGTTAATTGCCCGGGTGCGCACCTTTGCCAGGGTGGCACCTTACCTGGGCTGCGCACCAGGGCGGGCTCAAGATGGCACGCGCGTTCCGTTTTTTTCACTATCTTTCAAAACGGAAATTTTAAAATCTCCTTTTTTTTTTGCCTTTTCTGGAAATTAGTGAAGGCAGCGCATCAAAGGTGCGCACCTCGCTGCCCACCTTGGTGTGCTCTGAGGTGCGCACCCGGGAGCGCTACGAAGTGTGCTCCAAGGTGCGGCGTGCACGTTGTCGGAGCCCGGTTTGCCCCGGGTGCGCACCTCGCCTGCACCTTGGCCGGGGTGGGCACCTTGGCTGGGTTTGCCCAGGGTGCGCTCCGAAGCGGGGTTACTGGAGCGCCCCCTCTTTTTTTGTCAGAGAGTTTGGTGGGGTTTCTCGCATTGGCTCTTCCCAGGCCCGGTTGTTGGGTGCGCTCCCACCCTGGCGCGCGCGAAGTTGGAAGTTGGGTTAATTGCCCGGGCGCGCACCTTCGCCAGGGTGGGCACCTTGGTGCGCAAACCTTGGCTGGGCTGCGCACCAGGGCGGGCTCAAGATGGCACCAGCATTCCCTTTTTCTCACTATCTTTCAAAACGGAAATTTTAAAATCTCGTTTTTTTTTTGCCTTTTATGGAAATTAGTGAAGGCATCGCATCAAAGGTGCGCACCTCGCTGCCCACCTTGGTGTGCTCCGAGGTGCCCACCACGGTGCGCAACGCCGGTGCGAACCCGGGAGCGCCCCGATGTGTGCTCCAAGGTGCGGCGTGCACGAAGTCGGACCCCGGTTTGCCCCGGGTGCGCACCTCGCGTGCACCTTGGTGCGCACACCTTGGCTGGGTTGCGCGGCCTGGTGGGCACCATGGTGCGCACCAAGGAGCGCTCCGAAGTGTGCTCCAAGGTGCGGCGTGCACGAAGTCGGAGCCCGGTTTGCCCCGGGTGCGCACCTTCGCCGCGGTGGGCACCATGGCGTGCACGAAGTCGGAGCCCGGTTTGCCCCGGGTGCGCACCTCGCGTGCACCTTCGCCGGGGTGGGCACCTCGGCTGGGTTGCGCGCCCTGGTGCGCACCAAGGAGCGCTCTGAAGTGTGCTCCAAGGTGCGGCGTGCACGAAGTCGGAGCCCGGTTTGCCCCGGGTGTGCACCTCGCGTGCACCTTCGCTGCGGTGGGCACCTTGGCTGGGTTGCGCGCCTTGGTGGGCACCATGCAGTGCACGAAGTCGGAGCCCGGTTTGCCCCGGGCGCGCACCTCCGCCAGGGTGGGCACCTTGGTGCGCACAACTTGCCTGGGCTGCGCACCAGGAAGGGCTCAAGATGGCACCCGCGTTCCGTTTTTTTCACTATCTTTCAGAACGGAAATTTTAAAATATCGTTTTTTTTTGCCTTTTCTGGAAATTAGTGAAGGCAGCGCATCAAAGGTGCGCAACGCTGGTGCGAACCTGGGAGCGCTCCGATGTGTGCTCCAAGGTGCGGCGTGCACGAAGTCGGACCCCGGTTTGCCCCGGGTGCGCACCTCGCGTGCACCTTGGTGCGCACACCTTGGCTGGGTTGCGCGCCCTGGTGGGCACCATGGTGCGCACCAAGGAGCGCTCCGAAGTGTGCTCCAAGGTGCGGCGTGCACGAAGTCGGAGCCCGGTTTGCCCCGGGTGCGCACCTCGCGTGCACCTTCGCCGCGGTGGGCACCATGGCGTGCACGAAGTCGGAGCCCGGTTTGCCCCGGGTGCGCACCTCGCGTGCACCTTCGCCGGGGTGGGCACCTTAGTGTGCAGACCTTGGCTGGGTTGCGCGCCCTGGTGGGCACCATGGTGCGCACCAAGGAGCGCTCCGAAGTGTGCTCCAAGGTGCGGCCTGCACGAAGTCGGAGCCCGGTTTGCCCCGGGTGTGCACCTCGGGTGGGCACCTTGGTGCGCATGCCTTGCCTGGGCTGCGCACCAGGGCGGGCTCAAGATGGCACCCGCGTTCCTTTTTTTTCACTATCTTTCAAAACGGAAATTTTAAAATCTCATTTTTTTTTGCCTTTTTCTGGAAATTAGTGAAGGCAGCGCATCAAAGGTGCGCACCTCGCTGCCCACCACGGTGCGCAACGCCGGTGGGCACCCGGGAGTGCTTCGAAGTGTGCTCCAAGGTGCTGCGTGCACGTTGTCGGAGCCCGGTTTGCCCCGGGTGCGCACCTCGCGTGCACCTTCGTCGGGGTGGGCACCTTGGCTGGGTTTGCCCCGGCTGCGCTCCGAAGCGGGGTTATTGGAGCGCCGCCTCTTTTTTTGTCGGAGCGTTTGGTGGGGTTTCTCGCATTGGCTCTTCCGAGGCCCGGTTGCCACCCTGGCGCGCACGAAGTCGGAAGTAGGGTTAATTGCCCGGGTGCGCACCTTTGCCAGGGTGGGCACCTTACCTGGGCTGCGCACCAGGGCGGGCTCAAGATGGCACGCGCGTTCCGTTTTTTTCACTATCTTTCAAAACGGAAATTTTAAAATCTCCTTTTTTTTTTGCCTTTTCTGGAAATTAGTGAAGGCAGCGCATCAAAGGTGCGCACCTCGCTGCCCACCTTGGTGTGCTCTGAGGTGCGCACCCGGGAGCGCTACGAAGTGTGCTCCAAGGTGCGGCGTGCACGTTGTCGGAGCCCGGTTTGCCCCGGGTGCGCACCTCGCCTGCACCTTGGCCGGGGTGGGCACCTTGGCTGGGTTTGCCCAGGGTGCGCTCCGAAGCGGGGTTACTGGAGCGCCCCCTCTTTTTTTGTCAGAGCGTTTGGTGGGGTTTCTCGCATTGGCTCTTCCCAGGCCCGGTTGTTGGGTGCGCTCCCACCCTGGCGCGCGCGAAGTTGGAAGTTGGGTTAATTGCCCGGGCGCGCACCTTCGCCAGGGTGGGCACCTTGGTGCGCACACCTTGGCTGGGCTGCGCACCAGGGCGGGCTCAAGATGGCACCAGCATTCCCTTTTTCTCACTATCTTTCAAAACGGAAATTTTAAAATCTCGTTTTTTTTTTGCCTTTTATGGAAATTAGTGAAGGCATCGCATCAAAGGTGCGCACCTCGCTGCCCACCTTGGTGTGCTCCGAGGTGCCCACCACGGTGCGCAACGCCGGTGCGAACCCGGGAGCGCCCCGATGTGTGCTCCAAGGTGCGGCGTGCACGAAGTCGGACCCCGGTTTGCCCCGGGTGCGCACCTCGCGTGCACCTTGGTGCGCACACCTTGGCTGGGTTGCGCGGCCTGGTGGGCACCATGGTGCGCACCAAGGAGCGCTCCGAAGTGTGCTCCAAGGTGCGGCGTGCACGAAGTCGGAGCCCGGTTTGCCCCGGGTACGCACCTCGCGTGCACCTTCGCCGGGGTGGGCACCTCGGCTGGGTTGCGCGCCCTGGTGCGCACCAAGGAGCGCTCCGAAGTGTGCTCCAAGGTGCGGCGTGCACGAAGTCGGAGCCCGGTTTGCCCCGGGTGCGCACCTTCGCCGCGGTGCGCACCATGGCGTGCACGAAGTCGGAGCCCGGTTTGCCCCGGGTGCGCACCTCGCGTGCACCTTCGGCGGGGTTGCGCGCCCTGGTGGGCACCATGGTGCGCACCAAGGAGCGCTCCGAAGTGTGCTCCAAGGTGCGGCGTGCACGAAGTCGGAGCCCGGTTTGCCCCGGGTGCGCACCTCGCGTGCACCTTCGGCGGGGTTGCGCGCCCTGGTGGGCACCATGGTGCGCACCAAGGAGCGCTCCGAAGTGTGCTCCAAGGTGCGGCGTGCACGAAGTCGGAGCCCGGTTTGCCCCGGGTGCGCACCTCGCGTGCACCTTCGCCGCGGTGGGCACCATGGCGTGCACGAAGTCGGAGCCCGGTTTGCCCCGGGTGCGCACCTCGCGTGCACCTTCGCCGGGGTGGGCACCTCGGCTGGGTTGCGCGCCCTGGTGCGCACCAAGGAGCGCTCCGAAGTGTGCTCCAAGGTGCGGCGTGCACGAAGTCGGAGCCCGGTTTGCCCCGGGTGCGCACCTCGCGTGCACCTTCGCCAGGGTGGGCACCTCGGTGCGCACACCTTCTCAATGTTTTCTTGCCTTTTCTGGAAATTGGTGAAGGCAGCGCATCAAAGGTGCGCACCTCGGTGTGCTCCGAGGTGCGAACCCGAGAGCGCTCCGAGGTGCCCACGAAGTCGAAAGTCGGGTTAATTGCATTGTTTTCCCCGGGTGCGCTCCGAGGTGCGCAACATCGGCGCGCACCAAGGAGGGCTCCGAAGTGTGCTCCAAGGTGCGCACGATGGCGTGCACCTCTGGTGCGCACGATTCGGAGCTCGGTTTGACCGGGGTGCGCACACCTTGGCTGGGTTGCGCACCTTTTGTGCGCTCCAAGGTGCGCACGAAGTCGGAGCTCGGTTTGCCCCGGGTGCGCACCTTCGCCAGGGTGCGCACCTTGATGCGCACGCCTTGGCTGGGCTGCGCACCTTGGTGGGCGCCATGGTGCGCACCTTTCGTGCGCTCCAAGGTGCGCACGAAGTCGGAGCTCGGTTTGCCCCGGGTGCGCACCTTGGTGGGCGCCATGGTGCACTCCGAGGTGCCCAAGATTGGTGCGCACCAAGGAGCGCTCCGAAGTGCGCTCCAAGGTGCGCGCGAAGTCGAAAGTTGGGTTAATTGTCCGGTTTGCCTCGGGTGCGCACCTTGCGTGCACCTTCGCCAGGGTGGGCGCCTTGGTGCGCACACCTTGGCTGGGCTGCGCACACCTTGGCACCCGCGTTTCCTTCATTTTAAATTTTTTTTTTTTACAATCTCTCAAGTGGGAAATTCTATAATCTCAACTTTTTTTGCCTTTTCAGGAAACTTTTGAATGGAGCGCATCATTGGTGCGCTCCGAAGTGTGCTCCAAAGCTCTCTCCAGCTGCGTGCACCTGCCCCGGCCGCGCACCCGGCCCCGCCCAGCTTCGCTCACCTGTCCCGGGCGTCTGGTGCGGAACCTTAGAGTAAGAAACATCACCGTGCACCTTGGCCAACGTGCGCGACTCGACCGAGCGCGCACTGGCCGAGGTGCACACCGATTTCACCTGGGTGCGCGCGCAGCACCTCGGGCGCACCGGGGTGCGCGCACAACGCCCGGGTTGCACCGTGGCCTGTGTGCTCGGGGCGCCTCGGGTGCGCGCTCGGTGTCGCCCCCGCGCGCGCGGTAGTGCGGGCAGCGCACCCCGGCCCGGCCCGGCCCCGACGAGAACGCAAACGGGCAAAAGGTTTATTCAAATAGCATTGCGACGCCCGGCGAAAAACTAAAAAAGGGTGCAACACCGGGACTTCCCGGGAGGTCACCCATCCCAGTACTACTCCGGCCCAAGCGCGCTTAACTGCGGAGTTCTGATGGGATCCGGTGCACTAACGCTGGTATGATCGCACCCGTTATGAGCTTGTCGCAGTGTGTACTTAGCAAACCGCGACCCACGTGCGAATCCACCCCGGCCACCCACCCCCGTCGAGGTGCACACCCTCCCTCGCGAAGTGCGCCCCGTTCGCCAAGTGTGAGCCCTGCCCGGGTGCGCGCACCTTGCTAGGGCGTCGGGTGTGCACCCGGCCCGGCCTACGTGCGTGCACCTGGAGGGGGCGTCGTGTGCGTGCAGTGTCCCGTCTGCAACGCGGTGCCCACACACCACCTCGGGCGCAACGACCTGCGCTCACATGTGGGCCGAGTGCACCTTGGTGCATGTTCGGGGCGCCTCGGGTGCACGCTCGATCTTGCCCCGGTGCACCAAGGCGCTCGGTTTGCCCCGGGTGCGCACTTGGTGCAAGGTGGGCACCCAAAATAGGGATCAAGCACCAAAACACAAGTTTCGGGATGCAAAATGGGACCCAAGGACCACAAATGCGTTCCAAGACCCATGATGGGTCCACGAGAACAAAAATGTGTTCCGAGACTTAATAAACAAATATTGGGTTTTAGGAGAAGAAACATGCTCTGATGCCCAAAACGAGAATCGACCCCGAAAAGGCCACAGGCCAAAAGTGGGATGCGAGACAAAAAAAAATGGGACCCGAGGACCAAAATTGGGTTCCCAGGTCGAAGACAGGGCAACCGGACAAGAAACGACCTCTAAGGCTCGAAATGAGTCCCGACGACTAAAACTTGACAAGAAGCACCCATCAGGCACCCAACTCGACACCCATGGGATGCCGACCCACCCGGGCTTCCACCTAGCACACCTTGGCACCCACCCACCCTCGCACCCAACCTCGCACCCAACTTAGCACCTTTGAACCCACATTGGCACTCACCCTGACCCTGGCACCTTGGAACCCACATTGGCACTCACCTTGACCCTGGCACCCACCTTTGCACTCACCTTGGGACCCACCCTGGCTCCCACCTCGGCACCCACCCAGACACCCACCTTGGTTCCTTGGCACCCACCTTGGATCCTTGGCACCCACCCCGACACCCACCTTGGCACGCAACTTGGCTACTTGCCACCCACCTTGGCTCCTTGACGCCCACCCCGACAACCACCCCGTGACCTACCCTGGCTAGGGTTGGTGCACACCCACCCTGGTGCCCACCTTGGCACCCACCCTATGACCCACCTTGGCACGCACCTTAGTACCCACCCCGTTACCCACCCTAGGACCCACCCCGTGACCCACCTTGGCCAGGGTGGGTGCCTTGGTGCGCACAACTTGCCTGGGCTGCACACCAGGGCGGGCTCAAGATGGCACCCGCGTTCCGTTTTTTTCACTATCTTTCAAAACGGAAATTTTAAAATCTCATTTTTTTCTTTTTTTTGCCTTTTCTGGAAATTAGTGAAGGCAGCGCATCAAAGGTGCGCAATGCTGGTGCGAACCCGGGAGCGCTCCGATGTGTGCTCCAAGGTGCGGCGTGCACGAAGTCCGAGCCCGGTTTGCCCCGGGTGCGCACCTCGCGTGCACCTTCGCCGGGGTGAGCACCTTGGCTGGGTTGCGCGCCCTGGTGCGTACCAAGGAGCGCTCTGAAGTGTGCTCCAAGGTGCGGCGTGCACGAAGTCGGAGCCCGGTTTGCCCCGGGTGTGCACCTCGGGTGCGCACCTCGCGTGCACCTTCGCTGCGGTGGGCACCTTGGCTGGGTTGCGCGCCTTGGTGGGCACCATGCAGTGCACGAAGTCGGAGCCCGGTTTGCCCCGGGCGCGCACCTCCGCCAGGGTGGGCACCTTGGTGCGCACAACTTGCCTGGGCTGCGCATCAGGAAGGGCTCAAGATGGCACCCGCGTTCCGTTTTTTTCACTATCTTTCAGAACGGAAATTTTAAAATATCGTTTTTTTTTGCCTTTTCTGGAAATTAGTGAAGGCAGCGCATCAAAGGTGCGCAACGCTGGTGCGAACCTGGGAGCGCTCCGATGTGTGCTCCAAGGTGCGGCGTGCACGAAGTCGGAGCCCGGTTTGCCTCGGGTGCGCCCTGGTGGGCACCATGGTGCGCACCAAGGAGCGCTCCGAAGTGTGCTCCAAGGTGCGGCCTGCACGAAGTCGGAGCCCGGTTTGCCCCGGGTGTGCACCTCGGGTGGGCACCTTGGTGCGCATGCCTTGCCTGGGCTGCGCACCAGGGCGGGCTCAAGATGGCACCCGCGTTCCTTTTTTTTCACTATCTTTCAAAACGGAAATTTTAAAATCTCATTTTTTTTTGCCTTTTTCTGGAAATTAGTGAAGGCAGCGCATCAAAGGTGCGCACCTCGCTGCCCACCACGGTGCGCAACGCCGGTGGGCACCCGGGAGTGCTTCGAAGTGTGCTCCAAGGTGCTGCGTGCACGTTGTCGGAGCCCGGTTTGCCCCGGGTGCGCACCTCGCGTGCACCTTCGTCGGGGTGGGCACCTTGGCTTGGTTTGCCCCGGCTGCGCTCCGAAGCGGGGTTATTGGAGCGCCGCCTCTTTTTTTGTCGGAGCGTTTGGTGGGGTTTCTCGCATTGGCTCTTCCGAGGCCCGGTTGCCACCCTGGCGCGCACGAAGTCGGAAGTAGGGTTAATTGCCCGGGTGCGCACCTTTGCCAGGGTGGCACCTTACCTGGGCTGCGCACCAGGGCGGGCTCAAGATGGCACGCGCGTTCCGTTTTTTTCACTATCTTTCAAAACGGAAATTTTAAAATCTCCTTTTTTTTTTGCCTTTTCTGGAAATTAGTGAAGGCAGCGCATCAAAGGTGCGCACCTCGCTGCCCACCTTGGTGTGCTCTGAGGTGCGCACCCGGGAGCGCTACGAAGTGTGCTCCAAGGTGCGGCGTGCACGTTGTCGGAGCCCGGTTTGCCCCGGGTGCGCACCTCGCCTGCACCTTGGCCGGGGTGGGCACCTTGGCTGGGTTTGCCCAGGGTGCGCTCCGAAGCGGGGTTACTGGAGCGCCCCCTCTTTTTTTGTCAGAGAGTTTGGTGGGGTTTCTCGCATTGGCTCTTCCCAGGCCCGGTTGTTGGGTGCGCTCCCACCCTGGCGCGCGCGAAGTTGGAAGTTGGGTTAATTGCCCGGGCGCGCACCTTCGCCAGGGTGGGCACCTTGGTGCGCAAACCTTGGCTGGGCTGCGCACCAGGGCGGGCTCAAGATGGCACCAGCATTCCCTTTTTCTCACTATCTTTCAAAACGGAAATTTTAAAATCTCGTTTTTTTTTTGCCTTTTATGGAAATTAGTGAAGGCATCGCATCAAAGGTGCGCACCTCGCTGCCCACCTTGGTGTGCTCCGAGGTGCCCACCACGGTGCGCAACGCCGGTGCGAACCCGGGAGCGCCCCGATGTGTGCTCCAAGGTGCGGCGTGCACGAAGTCGGACCCCGGTTTGCCCCGGGTGCGCACCTCGCGTGCACCTTGGTGCGCACACCTTGGCTGGGTTGCGCGGCCTGGTGGGCACCATGGTGCGCACCAAGGAGCGCTCCGAAGTGTGCTCCAAGGTGCGGCGTGCACGAAGTCGGAGCCCGGTTTGCCCCGGGTGCGCACCTTCGCCGCGGTGGGCACCATGGCGTGCACGAAGTCGGAGCCCGGTTTGCCCCGGGTGCGCACCTCGCGTGCACCTTCGCCGGGGTGGGCACCTCGGCTGGGTTGCGCGCCCTGGTGCGCACCAAGGAGCGCTCTGAAGTGTGCTCCAAGGTGCGGCGTGCACGAAGTCGGAGCCCGGTTTGCCCCGGGTGTGCACCTCGCGTGCGCACCTCGCGTGCACCTTCGCTGCGGTGGGCACCTTGGCTGGGTTGCGCGCCTTGGTGGGCACCATGCAGTGCACGAAGTCGGAGCCCGGATTGCCCCGGGCGCGCACCTCCGCCAGGGTGGGCACCTTGGTGCGCACAACTTGCCTGGGGTGCGCACCAGGAAGGGCTCAAGATGGCACCCGCGTTCCGTTTTTTTCACTATCTTTCAGAACGGAAATTTTAAAATCTCGTTTTTTTTTGCCTTTTCTGGAAATTAGTGAAGGCAGCGCATCAAAGGTGCGCAACGCTGGTGCGAACCTGGGAGCGCTCCGATGTGTGCTCCAAGGTGCGGCGTGCACGAAGTCGGACCCCGGTTTGCCCCGGGTGCGCACCTCGCGTGCACCTTGGTGCGCACACCTTGGCTGGGTTGCGCGCCCTGGTGGGCACCATGGTGCGCACCAAGGAGCGCTCCGAAGTGTGCTCCAAGGTGCGGCGTGCACGAAGTCGGAGCCCGGTTTGCCCCGGGTGCGCACCTCGCGTGCACCTTCGCCGCGGTGGGCACCATGGCGTGCACGAAGTCGGAGCCCGGTTTGCCCCGGGTGCGCACCTCGCGTGCACCTTCGCCGGGGTGGGCACCTTGGTGTGCAGACCTTGGCTGGGTTGCGCGCCCTGGTGGGCACCATGGTGCGCACCAAGGAGCGCTCCGAAGTGTGCTCCAAGGTGCGGCCTGCACGAAGTCGGAGCCCGGTTTGCCCCGGGTGTGCACCTCGGGTGGGCACCTTGGTGCGCATGCCTTGCCTGGGCTGCGCACCAGGGCGGGCTCAAGATGGCACCCGCGTTCCTTTTTTTTCACTATCTTTCAAAATGGAAATTTTAAAATCTCATTTTTTTTTGCCTTTTTCTGGAAATTAGTGAAGGCAGCGCATCAAAGGTGCGCACCTCGCTGCCCCACCACGGTGCGCAACGCCGGTGGGCACCCGGGAGTGCTTCGAAGTTGCTCCAAGGTGCTGCGTGCACGTTGTCGGAGCCCGGTTTGCCCCGGGTGCGCACCTCGCGTGCACCTTCGTCGGGGTGGGCACCTTGGCTGGGTTTGCCCCGGCTGCGCTCCGAAGCGGGGTTATTGGAGCGCCGCCTCTTTTTTTGTCGGAGCGTTTGGTGGGGTTTCTCGCATTGGCTCTTCCGAGGCCCGGTTGCCACCCTGGCGCGCACGAAGTCGGAAGTAGGGTTAATTGCCCGGGTGCGCACCTTTGCCAGGGTGGGCACCTTACCTGGGCTGCGCACCAGGGCGGGCTCAAGATGGCACGCGCGTTCCGTTTTTTTCACTATCTTTCAAAACGGAAATTTTAAAATCTCCTTTTTTTTTTGCCTTTTCTGGAAATTAGTGAAGGCAGCGCATCAAAGGTGCGCACCTCGCTGCCCACCTTGGTGTGCTCTGAGGTGCGCACCCGGGAGCGCTACGAAGTGTGCTCCAAGGTGCGGCGTGCACGTTGTCGGAGCCCGGTTTGCCCCGGGTGCGCACCTCGCCTGCACCTTGGCCGGGGTGGGCACCTTGGCTGGGTTTGCCCAGGGTGCGCTCCGAAGCGGGGTTACTGGAGCGCCCCCTCTTTTTTTGTCAGAGCGTTTGGTGGGGTTTCTCGCATTGGCTCTTCCCAGGCCCGGTTGTTGGGTGCGCTCCCACCCTGGCGCGCGCGAAGTTGGAAGTTGGGTTAATTGCCCGGGCGCGCACCTTCGCCAGGGTGGGCACCTTGGTGCGCACACCTTGGCTGGGCTGCGCACCAGGGCGGGCTCAAGATGGCACCAGCATTCCCTTTTTCTCACTATCTTTCAAAACGGAAATTTTAAAATCTCGTTTTTTTTTTGCCTTTTATGGAAATTAGTGAAGGCATCGCATCAAAGGTGCGCACCTCGCTGCCCACCTTGGTGTGCTCCGAGGTGCCCACCACGGTGCGCAACGCCGGTGCGAACCCGGGAGCGCCCCGATGTGTGCTCCAAGGTGCGGCGTGCACGAAGTCGGACCCCGGTTTGCCCCGGGTGCGCACCTCGCGTGCACCTTGGTGCGCACACCTTGGCTGGGTTGCGCGGCCTGGTGGGCACCATGGTGCGCACCAAGGAGCGCTCCGAAGTGTGCTCCAAGGTGCGGCGTGCACGAAGTCGGAGCCCGGTTTGCCCCGGGTACGCACCTCGCGTGCACCTTCGCCGGGGTGGGCACCTCGGCTGGGTTGCGCGCCCTGGTGCGCACCAAGGAGCGCTCCGAAGTGTGCTCCAAGGTGCGGCGTGCACGAAGTCGGAGCCCGGTTTGCCCCGGGTGCGCACCTTCGCCGCGGTGCGCACCATGGCGTGCACGAAGTCGGAGCCCGGTTTGCCCCGGGTGCGCACCTCGCGTGCACCTTCGGCGGGGTTGCGCGCCCTGGTGGGCACCATGGTGCGCACCAAGGAGCGCTCTGAAGTGTGCTCCAAGGTGCGGCGTGCACGAAGTCGGAGCCCGGTTTGCCCCGGGTGCGCACCTCGCGTGCACCTTCGGCGGGGTTGCGCGCCCTGGTGGGCACCATGGTGCGCACCAAGGAGCGCTCCGAAGTGTGCTCCAAGGTGCGGCGTGCACGAAGTCGGAGCCCGGTTTGCCCCGGGTGCGCACCTCGCGTGCACCTTCGCCGCGGTGGGCACCATGGCGTGCACGAAGTCGGAGCCCGGTTTGCCCCGGGTGCGCACCTCGCGTGCACCTTCGCCGGGGTGGGCACCTCGGCTGGGTTGCGCGCCCTGGTGCGCACCAAGGAGCGCTCCGAAGTGTGCTCCAAGGTGCGGCGTGCACGAAGTCGGAGCCCGGTTTGCCCCGGGTGCGCACCTCGCGTGCACCTTCGCCAGGGTGGGCACCTCGGTGCGCACACCTTCTCAATGTTTTCTTGCCTTTTCTGGAAATTGGTGAAGGCAGCGCATCAAAGGTGCGCACCTCGGTGTGCTCCGAGGTGCGAACCCGAGAGCGCTCCGAGGTGCCCACGAAGTCGAAAGTCGGGTTAATTGCATTGTTTTCCCCGGGTGCGCTCCGAGGTGCGCAACATCGGCGCGCACCAAGGAGGGCTCCGAAGTGTGCTCCAAGGTGCGCACGATGGCGTGCACCTCTGGTGCGCACGATTCGGAGCTCGGTTTGACCGGGGTGCGCACACCTTGGCTGGGTTGCGCACCTTTTGTGCGCTCCAAGGTGCGCACGAAGTCGGAGCTCGGTTTGCCCCGGGTGCGCACCTTCGCCAGGGTGCGCACCTTGATGCGCACGCCTTGGCTGGGCTGCGCACCTTGGTGGGCGCCATGGTGCGCACCTTTCGTGCGCTCCAAGGTGCGCACGAAGTCGGAGCTCGGTTTGCCCCGGGTGCGCACCTTGGTGGGCGCCATGGTGCACTCCGAGGTGCCCAAGATTGGTGCGCACCAAGGAGCGCTCCGAAGTGCGCTCCAAGGTGCGCGCGAAGTCGAAAGTTGGGTTAATTGTCCGGTTTGCCTCGGGTGCGCACCTTGCGTGCACCTTCGCCAGGGTGGGCGCCTTGGTGCGCACACCTTGGCTGGGCTGCGCACACCTTGGCACCCGCGTTTCCTTCATTTTAAATTTTTTTTTTTTACAATCTCTCAAGTGGGAAATTCTATAATCTCAACTTTTTTTGCCTTTTCAGGAAACTTTTGAATGGAGCGCATCATTGGTGCGCTCCGAAGTGTGCTCCAAAGCTCTCTCCAGCTGCGTGCACCTGCCCCGGCCGCGCACCCGGCCCCGCCCAGCTTCGCTCACCTGTCCCGGGCGTCTGGTGCGGAACCTTAGAGTAAGAAACATCACCGTGCACCTTGGCCAACGTGCGCGACTCGACCGAGCGCGCACTGGCCGAGGTGCACACCGATTTCACCTGGGTGCGCGCGCAGCACCTCGGGCGCACCGGGGTGCGCGCACAACGCCCGGGTTGCACCGTGGCCTGTGTGCTCGGGGTGCCTCGGGTGCGCGCTCGGTGTCGCCCCCGCGCGCGCGGTAGTGCGGGCAGCGCACCCCGGCCCGGCCCGGCCCCGACGAGAACGCAAACGGGCAAAAGGTTTATTCAAATAGCATTGCGACGCCCGGCGAAAAACTAAAAAAGGGTGCAACACCGGGACTTCCCGGGAGGTCACCCATCCCAGTACTACTCCGGCCCAAGCGCGCTTAACTGCGGAGTTCTGATGGGATCCGGTGCACTAATGCTGGTATGATCGCACCCGTTATGAGCTTGTCGCAGTGTGTACTTAGCAAACCGCGACCCACGTGCGAATCCACCCCGGCCACCCACCCCCGTCGAGGTGCACACCCTCCCTCGCGAAGTGCGCCCCGTTCGCCAAGTGTGAGCCCTGCCCGGGTGCGCGCACCTTGCTAGGGCGTCGGGTGTGCACCCGGCCCGGCCTACGTGCGTGCACCTGGAGGGGGCGTCGTGTGCGTGCAGTGTCCCGTCTGCAACGCGGTGCCCACACACCACCTCGGGCGCAACGACCTGCGCTCACATGTGGGCCGAGTGCACCTTGGTGCATGTTCGGGGCGCCTCGGGTGCACGCTCGATCTTGCCCCGGTGCACCAAGGCGCTCGGTTTGCCCCGGGTGCGCACTTGGTGCAAGGTGGGCACCCAAAATAGGGATCAAGCACCAAAACACAAGTTTCGGGATGCAAAATGGGACCCAAGGACCACAAATGCGTTCCAAGACCCATGATGGGTCCACGAGAACAAAAATGTGTTCCGAGACTTAATAAACAAATATTGGGTTTTAGGAGAAGAAACATGCTCTGATGCCCAAAACGAGAATCGACCCCGAAAAGGCCACAGGCCAAAAGTGGGATGCGAGACAAAAAAAAATGGGACCCGAGGACCAAAATTGGGTTCCCAGGTCGAAGACAGGGCAACCGGACAAGAAACGACCTCTAAGGCTCGAAATGAGTCCCGACGACTAAAACTTGACAAGAAGCACCCATCAGGCACCCAACTCGACACCCATGGGATGCCGACCCACCCGGGCTTCCACCTAGCACACCTTGGCACCCACCCACCCTCGCACCCAACCTCGCACCCAACTTAGCACCTTTGAACCCACATTGGCACTCACCCTGACCCTGGCACCTTGGAACCCACATTGGCACTCACCTTGACCCTGGCACCCACCTTTGCACTCACCTTGGGACCCACCCTGGCTCCCACCTCGGCACCCACCCAGACACCCACCTTGGTTCCTTGGCACCCACCTTGGATCCTTGGCACCCACCCCGACACCCACCTTGGCACGCAACTTGGCTACTTGCCACCCACCTTGGCTCCTTGACGCCCACCCCGACAACCACCCCGTGACCTACCCTGGCTAGGGTTGGTGCACACCCACCCTGGTGCCCACCTTGGCACCCACCCTATGACCCACCTTGGCACGCACCTTAGTACCCACCCCGTTACCCACCCTAGGACCCACCCCGTGACCCACCTTGGCCAGGGTGGGTGCACCCACCCTGGTGCCCACCTTGGCACCCACCCATCCTAGCACCCAGCCTGTGACCGGGCTTGGAACCCAACCTTGCACCCGCACCCGTCTTGGCCAGTGTGGGTGCGCACCCATCCTGGCACCCACGTTGTGAGACACCCTTTAACCCACGCACCCTAGCACCCACGTTGGCACCCACCTTGGAACCCAACCTAGCAACTTGGCACCCACCCCGTGACCCACCTTGGCATCCACCATAGCAGTCGCCGACTTGGCACCCACCTCGGCACCCACCTTGACACTTGTGGACCCACCTTGCCACTCACCCTAGCATCGACCCATCCTAGCACCCACCCTGGCACCTTTGCACCCTAGCACTCACCCATCCTAGCACCTAACCTGTGACCCACCTTGACACTCACCCTCGCACCCACCTTGGAACCCAACCTAGCACCCACCCACCCTGACACCAACCCTAGCACCTACCCACCCTTGCACCCACCCTGTGACCCATCTTGGCACCCACCCATCCTACCACTCAACCTATCACCCACCTTCTCACCCACCTTGGCATCCACCTTAGCACCCACCCACACTGGCACCTTGGCACCCACCTCGGGCAAGGTGGGTGCACACCCACCCTGGCACCCAATTTAGAACCCACCGAGCATGTTACCCACCTTGGCACCCACATTGCAGCCCACCCTAGTACCCACCCTATGACCCACATTGGCATCCACACCCTAGCACCCAGGCACCTCGACACCCGCCTTGACACCCACCCTAGCACTGAACCTGTGACCCACCTTGGAACTCACCCTAGAACCCACCCACCCTGTGAACCACCTTGGCATCCACCTTAGCACCCACCCACCTTGGCACCCACTCTAGCACTCACCCATCCTAACACCCAACTTGTTACCCACCTTGGCACCCGCCCTCGCGTCCACCTTGAAACCCACCCTAGCACCCACCCACGCAGGAGCCCACCTTGGCACCCAACCTAACACCCACGCATCCTGGCACCCAACTTGTGACCCACCTTGGAACCCACCCTAGTACCCACCTTTGAACCCACTATATCACCAACCCACCTTGGCACCCACCCTATGACCCTCTTTGGAATCCACCCTAGCACGCACCCACCCTGGCACCCACCATGGAGCGCACCCTAGCACCCACCCACCTCGGCACGCACCTCAACACCCACCTTGGTGTGCGCACTGCGCCAACCTCTCAAAGACCCTATGTGGTGCGCTCCAAAGTGTACACCTTTGGTGCGCTCCAAGGTGCGCACCTTTGGTGCACACCGAGGTGCACACCAAAGTGTGCACCGAGGTGAGCACCAAAGTGCACTCCAGGGTGCACACCAAGGCGTGCACCTTTGGTGCGGTCAATGCAAACGAATTCGGAAGTTGGGGTCGATGTCCTAATCGCTGCTGCAGACTACACGTATGAGAATCGGACAAATAGCTTTATATAGGGGAGGTGTTGCGTTTGATGGGTCGACTCCCCTGGTTGTGTGCACTGCACCAACTTCAAAGACCCTGTCTTGTTTAAGAAGTCAAAAGTTGGGGTGGATGTCCTAATCATTGCTGCAGTCTACGCATGTATGAGAATCAGACAAATAGCTTATATAGGGGAGGTGTTGCATTCGGTGGGTTGACTCCCCTGGTTGTGCGCACTGCGCCAACCTCAAAGACCCCGCATAGCAGAAGAAGTCGGAAGTCGGATTTTGGTGAGCACCAAGGCGTGCACCTTTGGTGCGGTCAACGCAGACGAATTCAGAAGTTGGGGTGGATGTCCTAATCGTTGTTGCAGGCTACACATGTATGAGAATCAGACAAATAGCTTATATAGGGGAGGTGTTGGGTTTGATGGGTCAACTCCCTTGGTTGTGCGCATTACGCCAACCTCAAAGACCTTGTTTTCGTTAAGAAGTCAAAAGTTGGGGTCAATGTCCTAATGGCTCCTGCAGGCTACACATGTATGAGAATCGGACAAATAGCTTATATAGGGGAGGTGTTGGGTTTGATGGGTCGACTCCCCTGGTTGTGCGCATTACGTCAACCTCAAAGACCTTGTTTTCGTTAAGAAGTCAAAAGTTGGGGTCGATGTCCTAATTGCTCCTGTAGACTACACATGTATGAGAATCAGACAAATAGCTTATATAGGGGAGGTGTTGGGTTTGATGGGTTGACTCCCCTAGTTGTTCGCATTACACCAACCTCAAAGACCTTGTTTTCGTTTAGAAGCCGAAAGTTGGGGTCGATGTCCTAATTGCTCCTGCAGGCTACGCATGTATGAGAATCAGACAAATAGCTTATATAGGGGAGGTGTTGGGTTTGATGGGTCGACTCCCCTGGTTGTGCGCATTGCGCCAACCTCAAAGACCCTGCATTGCGGATGAAGTCGAAAGTCAGAGTTTGGTGTGCTACAAGGTGTGGTCGAAGGTGCTCACCTAGGTGTGCACCTTTGGAGCACAGGAAAAGTGCCCTCCAAAAGTGCGCACCTTTGGAGTGCACAAAAGTGCCCTCCAAAAGTGCGCACCTTTGGAGCGCAGAAAAGTGCCCTCCAAAAAGTGCCCTCCAAAAGTGCGCACCTTTGGAGCGCAGAAAAGTGCCCTCCAAAAAGTGCCCTCCAAAAGTGCGCACCTTTGGAGCGCAGAAAAGTGCCCTCCAAAAAGTGCCCTCCAAAAGTGCGCACCTTTGGAGCGCAGAAAAGTGCCCTCCAAAAGTGCGCACCTTTGGAGCGCAGAAAAGTGCCCTCCAAAAAGTGCCCTCCAAAAGTGCGCACCTTTGGAGCGCAGAAAAGTGCCCTCCAAAAAGTGCCCTCCAAAAGTGCGCACCTTTGGAGCGCAGAAAAGTGCCCTCCAAAAAGTGCCCTCCAAAAGTGCGCACCTTTGGAGCGCAGAAAAGTGCCCTCCAAAAAGTGCCCTCCAAAAGTGCGCACCTTTGGAGCGCAGAAAAGTGCCCTCCAAAAAGTGCCCTCCAAAAGTGCGCACCTTTGGAGCGCAGAAAAGTGCCCTCCAAAAGTGCGCACCTTTGGAGCGCACAAAAGTGCCCTCCAAAAGTGCGCACTTTTGGTGCGCACCAAGGCGCTGGTTCGGTCGTTGCAGGCGAGTTCGGAAGTTGGGGTCGATGTCCTGAGCGGAGGTGCAAACTACACAGGTGTCGGAATCGGACAAATAGCTTATATAGGGGAGGTGTATGCTTCGATGGGTCGACTCCCCAGGTTGAGCGCACCGCGCCAACCTCAAAGACCCTACGGTATGGATGAAGTCGGAAGTTGGGTCCGATGACCAATTCGATTAGTAGGTATGCTCATGAGGTCGGAATTTGGGTCCGATGACCTGCCATGTGCAGGAAGGCGAATGTTGACACTGTGCGTTGCAAGGTGCACACCAAGGCGCTGGTGCGGTCTTTTTAGTCGAGTTCGGAAGTTGGGGTCGATGTCCTGATCGGAGGTGCAAGCTACACAGGTGTGGGAATCGGACAAATAGCTTATATAGGGGAGGTGTATGCTTCGTTGGGTCGACTCCCCGGGTTGAGCGCACCGCGCCAACCTCAAAGACCCTACGGTATGGATGAAGTCGGAAGTTGGGTCCGATGACCGATTCGATATGTAGGCATACTCGCGAGGTCGGAATTTGGGTCCGATGACCTGCCACGTGCAGGAAGGCGAATGTTGGCACTGTGCGTTGCAAGGTGCGCACCAAGGCGCTGGTTCGGTCGTTGGAGGCGAGTTCGGAAGTTGGGGTCGATGTCTTGATCGGAGGTGCAAACTACACAGGTGTGGGAATCGGACAAATAGCTTATATAGGGGAGGTGTATGCTTCGTTGGGTCGACTCCCCGGGTTGAGCGCACCGCGCCAACCTCAAAGACCCTACGGTATGGATGAAGTCGGAAGTTGGGTCCGATGACCGATTCGATATGTAGGCATACTCGCGAGGTCGGAATTTGGGTCCGATGACCTGCCATGTGCAGGAAGGCGAATGTTGGGACTGTGCGTCGCAAGGTGCGCACCAAGGCGCTGGTGCCGTCGTTGCAGTCGAGTTCGGAAGTTGGGGTCGATGTCCTGGTCAGAGGTGCAAACTACACAGGTGTGGGAATCGGACAAATAGCTTATATAGGGGAGGTGTATGCTTCGATGGGTCGACTCCCTGGGTTGAGCGCACCGCGCCAACCTCAAAGACCCTACAGTATGGATGAAGTCGGAAGTTGGGTCCGATGACCGATTCGATACGTAGGCATATTGGCGAGGTCTGAATTTGTGTCCGATGACCTGCCATGCGCAGGAAGGCGGAATTTGGGTCCGATGACCGAGTTGATGGCGTGCCATGCGCAGAAAGGCGGAATTTGGGTCCGATGACCGAGTTGATGTTGATGGCCCGCCATGCACAGGAAGGCGGAATTTGGGTCCGATGACCGATTTGAAGGCGTGCCATACGCAAAAAGGCGGAGTTTGGGTCCGATGACCGAGTTGATATTGATGGCCCGCCATGCGCAGGAAGGCGGAATTTGGGTCCGATGACCTGACATACGCATGGAGTCCGACTCGGGGGCCGATGTTCGATTCGATGACTTGCATTGTGGGTAAAGTCGGAAGTTGTGGTCTTTGACCCGATTCGATGACCAGACTTCGGCTGCTTGAGAATCGGACAAATAACTTATATAGGGGAGGTAGTGTTCTCGAGCATCCTCCCCCCGTGCCCGTTTATGTCGATTGATGCTGGTGCTCGACTGGTTGGAGCGCTCGGATGCAAAAATCTTGCACCAGGATTTATCGATTGTGATGGACACGGCAAGTCTCCTGATTGCTATGCAGGAGCTCATCGTGAATCTCTATGCGGCCTTGGTATGGACTCGACCTGCGGAATGGTTCGGCAATGGTAGTCGCTCCAACACGTCCTTGCAATGGCCACAGAGGTGATTCGACTAGAGCTCCAGTCTAGCTTTTGGGTTGCTTGGCGGACTGGTATAGCCGCGATCGAGTTCCGGCCATGAACGTTTTAGATAGCTCTTGGGCTTTCTGGGACGGAAGTCGGAAGTTTGGGCTGTTGTCCGATTTGATGACCATTCTTCGGATGTGTGAGAATCGGACAAATAACTTATATAGGGGACTGTGTTGTCTCACGCAGCCCCCTCCGTGCCCCTCTATCTCGACCGATGTTGGTGCTTGAAAGGGTTGGGATCGCTCGGATTTATAAACGTGCACCACCATTTGTCGAGTGTGAGGGACGCGGCAGGTCTCCTAAATGCTATGCGGGCGCTCTCTGAGAATCTCTATCCGGCCTCGACACAGACTAGTCTTGCTGAATGGTTTGGCACTGGTAGTCGATCCAACACGTCGTTGTTGTGGCCGCCTAGGCGATTCGATTCGAGCCCCCGTCTAGCTTTTGGGTTGCTTGGCGGATTTTGCCCTATCCGCAAGTGAGCTCGGTCCCTAAACGTTCGAGAAACCCGATTGCTATGCGCCGACTCTCTTTCTTGCGAGCCTCCATCTAGCTTTTGGGTCTCTACGGAACGGAAGTCGGAATCTGGGACCGTTGTTTGATTCGACGAGGCAGACTACGGTTGTGCGAGAATCGGACAAATAACTTATATAGGGGAGGTGTTGACTGGAGCATTCTCCCCCGTGCCCCTCTAACTCGACCAATGCTGGCGCTCGAACGGTGGTAGCGCTCGGATTTTCATTGAGCGCCAGCATTGGTCGATTTAGAGGGGCATGCGAGATTCCCGAATGCTATGCGAGGGCTCTAACGGAAATGTCTATTGGTTTCGGTATGGATGCAATTGCGAGTGGTTCGGCAAAGGTAGTCGTTCCGATGCGTCCATGTCGTGGCCAAATCGATAATTCGATTTGAGCCCTCGTATAGCATTTGGGTCTCTCGATGTGATTCCGCATTCCAGTCCCTTTGGGCACTGCTTGAGCCGCATCCCAGGGGGTTCCCTTCCCAATAATCTGCCTCGCAACCCGATTGCTATGCGGTGAGGCTCCTCGGCCGCCTCGGAACTATCTGTGTATCAGACGCATCGCGGGATAAGGGGTTGGCAACGGTAGTCGCCCCAAGCGCGTCCGATGCTTGGACCATTCCGAGGCGGCCCTGAAGCCTCTTCCGTCTAGCCGTTGGGTCCTTCTCGCCGCATCCCTCGCCTCGCACCCCGATTGCTATGCGGTGAGGCTCCTCGGCCGCCTCGGAACTATCTGTGTATCGGACGCGTCGCGGGATAAGGGGTTGTCACTGGTAGTCGCCCCAAGCGCGTCCGATGCTTGGACCATTCCGAGGCGGCCCTGAAGCCTCTTCCGTCTAGCCGTTGGGTCCTTCTCGCCGCATCCCTCGCCTCGCACCCCGATTGCTATGCGGTGAGGCTCCTCGGCCGCCTCGGAACTATCTGTGTATCGGACGCGTCGCGGGATAAGGGGTTGTCATTGGTAGTCGCCCCAAGCGCGTCCGATGCTTGGACCATTCCGAGGCGGCCCTGAAGCCTCTTCCGTCTAGCCGTTGGGTCCTTCTCGCCGCATCCCTCGCCTCGCACCCCGATTGCTATGCGGTGAGGCTCCTCGGCCGCCTCGGAACTATCTGTGTATCGGACGCGTCGCGGGATAAGGGGTTGTCACTGGTAGTCGCCCCAAGCGCGTCCGATGCTTGGACCATTCCGAGGCGGCCCTGAAGCCTCTTCCGTCTAGCCGTTGGGTCCTTCTCGCCGCATCCCTCGCCTCGCACCCCGATTGCTATGCGGTGAGGCTCCTCGGCCGCCTCGGAACTATCTGTGTATCGGACGCGTCGCGGGATAAGGGGTTGTCACTGGTAGTCGCCCCAAGCGCGTTCGATGCTTGGACCATTCCGAGGCGGCCCTGAAGCCTCTTCCGTCTAGCCGTTGGGTCCTTCTCGCCGCATCCCTCGCCTCGCACCCCGATTGCTATGCGGTGAGGCTCCTCGGCCGCCTTGGAACTATCTGTGTATCGGACGCGTCGCGGGATAAGGGGTTGTCACTGGTAGTCGCCCCAAGCGCGTCCGATGCTTAGACCATTCCGAGGCGGACCCGAAGCCTCTTCCGTCTAGCCGTTGGGTCCTTCTCGCCGCATCCTTCGCCTCGCACCCCGATTGCTATGCGGTGAGGCTCCTCGGCCGCCTCGGAACTATCTGTGTATCGGACGCGTCGCGGGATAAGGGGTTGTCACTGGTAGTCGCCCCAAGCGCGTCCGATGCTTGGACCATTCCGAGGCGGACCCGAAGCCTCTTCCGTCTAGCCGTTGGGTCCTTCTCGCCGCATCCCTCGCCTCGCACCCCGATTGCTATGCGGTGAGGCTCCTCGGCCGCCTTGGAACTATCTGTGTATCGGACGCGTCGCGGGATAAGGGGTTGTCACTGGTAGTCGCCCCAAGCGCGTCCGATGCTTGGACCATTCCGAGGCGGACCCGAAGCCTCTTCCGTCTAGCCGTTGGGTCCTTCTCGCCGCATCCCTCGCCTCGCACCCCGATTGCTATGCGGTGAGGCTCCTCGGCCGCCTTGGAACTATCTGTGTATCGGACGCGTCGCGGGATAAGGGGTTGTCACTGGTAGTCGCCCCAAGCGCGTCCGATGCTTGGACCATTCCGAGGCGGACCCGAAGCCTCTTCCGTCTAGCCGTTGGGTCCTTCTCGCCGCATCCCTCGCCTCGCACCCCGATTGCTATGCGGTGAGGCTCCTCGGCCGCCTTGGAACTATCTGTGTATCGGACGCGTCGCGGGATAAGGGGTTGTCACTGGTAGTCGCCCCAAGCGCGTCCGATGCTTGGACCATTCCGAGGCGGCCCCGAAGCCTCTTCCGTGTAGCCGTTGGGTCCTTCTCGCCGCATCCCTCGCCTCGCACCCCGATTGCTATGCGGTGAGGCTCCTCGGCCGCCTTGGAACTATCTGTGTATCGGACGCGTCGCGGGATAAGGGGTTGTCACTGGTAGTCGCCCCAAGCGCGTCCGATGCTTGGACCATTCCGAGGCGGCCCCGAAGCCTCTTCCGTGTAGCCGTTGGGTCCTTCTCGCCGCATCCCTCGCCTCGCACCCCGATTGCTATGCGGTGAGGCTCCTCGGCCGCCTTGGAACTATCTGTGTATCGGACGCGTCGCGGGATAAGGGGTTGTCACTGGTAGTCGCCCCAAGCGCGTCCGATGCTTGGACCATTCCGAGGCGGACCTGAAGCCTCTTCCCTCTAGCCGTTGGGGCTTTCTCGCCGCATCCCTCGCCTCGCACCCTGATTGCTATGCTGTGAGGCTCCTCGGCCGCCTTGGAACTATCTGTGTATCGG
The DNA here is from genome assembly GCF_030272615.1 of Cryptomeria japonica. Taxonomy (NCBI): domain Eukaryota; kingdom Viridiplantae; phylum Streptophyta; class Pinopsida; order Cupressales; family Cupressaceae; genus Cryptomeria; species Cryptomeria japonica. Next base: position 94,462 of record NW_026728984.1, on the reverse strand, counting down.
ACGCATCGCGGGATAAGGGGTTGGCAGTGGTAGTCGCCCCAAGCGCATCCGATGCTTGGACCATTCCGAGGCGGCCCTGCAGCCTCTTCCGTCTAGCCGTTGGGGCCATCTCGCCGCATCCCCCACCTCGCACCACGATTGCTATGCGGTGAGGCTCCTTGGCCGCCTCGGAACTATCTGTGTATCGGACGCATCGCGGGATAAGGGGTTGTCACTGGTAGTCGCCCCAAGCGCGTCCGATGCTTGGACTATTCCGAGGCGGCCCTGCAGCCTCTTCCGTCTAGCCGTTGGGGCCATCTCGCTGCATCCCCCACCTCCTCGGCCGCCTCGGAACTATCTGTGTATCGGACGCATCGCGGGATAAGGGGTTGGCAGTGGTAGTCGCCCCAAGCGCGTCCGATGCTTGGACTATTCCGAGGCAGCCCTGCAGCCTCTTCCGTCTAGCCTTTGGGGCCATCTCGCCGCATCCCTCGCCTCGCACCCCGATTGCTATGCGGTGAGGCTCCTCGGCCGCCTGGGAACTATCTTCGTATCGGACGCATCGCGGGATAAGGGGTTGTCACTGGTAGTCGCCCCAAGCGCGTCCGATGCTTGGACTATTCCGAGGCGGCCCTGTGGCCTCTTCCGTCTAGCCGTTGGGGCCATCTCGCCGCATCCCCCACCTCGCACCCCGATTGCTATGCGGTGAGGCTCTTCGGCCGCCTTGGAACTATCTTCGTATCGGACGCATTGCGGGATAAGGGGTTGTCACTGGTAGTGGCCCCAAGCGCGTCCGATGCTTGGACTATTCCGAGGCGGCCCTGCAGCCTCTTCCGTCTAGCCGTTGGGGCCATCTCGCCGCATCCCCCACCTCGCACCCCGATTGCTATGCGGTGAGGCTCCTCGGCCGCCTTGGAACTATCTTCGTATCGGACGCATCGCGGGATAAGGGGTTGTCACTGGTAGTCGCCCCAAGCGCGTCCGATGCTTGGACTATTCCGACGCGGCCCTGTGGCCTCTTCCGTCTAGCCGTTGGGGCCATCTCGCCGCATCCCCCACCTCGCACCCCGATTGCTATGCGGTGAGGCTCCTCGGCCGCCTTGGAACCATCTTCGTATCGGACGCATCGCGGGATAGGGGGCTGTCACTGGTAGTCGCCCCAAGCGTGTCCGATGCTTGGACCATTCCTAGGCGGCCCTGAAGCCTCTTCCGTCTAGCCGTTGGGGCCTTCCCGCCCCATCCCTCGCCTCGCACCCCCGATTGCTATGCGGTGAGGCTCCTCGGCCGCCTTGGAACCATCTGTGTATCGGACGCATCGCGGGATAAGGGGTTGGCACTGGCAGTCGCCCCAAGCGCGTCCGATGCTTGGACCATTCCGAGGTGGCCCTGAAGCCTCTTCCGTCTAGCCGTTGGGGCCTTCCCGCCCCATCCCTCGCCTCGCACCCCGATTGATATGCGGTGAGGCTCCTCGGCCGCCTTGGAACTATCTGTGTATCGGACGCATCGCGGGATAAGGGGTTGGCACTGGTAGTCGTCCCAATCGCATCCGATGCTTGGACCATTCCGAGGCGGCCCTGCAGCCTCTTCCGTTTAGCCGTCGGGGCCTTCCCGCCGCATCCCTCGCCTCGCATCCCGATTCCTATGCGGTGAGTCTTCTCGGCCGCCGCGGAACTATACCTGTTATTGCTACTGCATCCTTCGGCTGGTAACCTCCTCTGCCGCCTTGGAACGTTCTCTTTGTCGGACGCGTCGCGGGATAAGGGGTTGGCACTGGTAGTCGCCCCAAGCGCGCCCGATGCATAGACCGCTCCGAGTCGACCTTGCTTTCAGCCTCTCACATGCATAGACCTCTCTGAGTCGACCCTGCAGCCTCTCACGTTTAGCCTTTGGAATCTCGCCTCACAACATGATTGCTATCCTTGATGCATCCCTTGCCTCGAGCCCTGATTGCTTTCTTGGCTGCATCCCTCCTCTCCTCACAGC
>NW_026728984.1:57500-82500 GCF_030272615.1 Cryptomeria japonica | reverse complement strand
CCTCGCGTGCACCTTCGCTGCGGTGGGCACCTTGGCTGGGTTGCGCGCCTTGGTGGGCACCATGCAGTGCACGAAGTCGGAGCCCGGATTGCCCCGGGCGCGCACCTCCGCCAGGGTGGGCACCTTGGTGCGCACAACTTGCCTGGGCTGCGCACCAGGAAGGGCTCAAGATGGCACCCGCGTTCCGTTTTTTTCACTATCTTTCAGAACGGAAATTTTAAAATCTCGTTTTTTTTTGCCTTTTCTGGAAATTAGTGAAGGCAGCGCATCAAAGGTGCGCAACGCTGGTGCGAACCTGGGAGCGCTCCGATGTGTGCTCCAAGGTGCGGCGTGCACGAAGTCGGACCCCGGTTTGCCCCGGGTGCGCACCTCGCGTGCACCTTGGTGCGCACACCTTGGCTGGGTTGCGCGCCCTGGTGGGCACCATGGTGCGCACCAAGGAGCGCTCCGAAGTGTGCTCCAAGGTGCGGCGTGCACGAAGTCGGAGCCCGGTTTGCCCCGGGTGCGCACCTCGCGTGCACCTTCGCCGCGGTGGGCACCATGGCGTGCACGAAGTCGGAGCCCGGTTTGCCCCGGGTGCGCACCTCGCGTGCACCTTCGCCGGGGTGGGCACCTTGGTGTGCAGACCTTGGCTGGGTTGCGCGCCCTGGTGGGCACCATGGTGCGCACCAAGGAGCGCTCCGAAGTGTGCTCCAAGGTGCGGCCTGCACGAAGTCGGAGCCCGGTTTGCCCCGGGTGTGCACCTCGGGTGGGCACCTTGGTGCGCATGCCTTGCCTGGGCTGCGCACCAGGGCGGGCTCAAGATGGCACCCGCGTTCCTTTTTTTTCACTATCTTTCAAAACGGAAATTTTAAAATCTCATTTTTTTTTGCCTTTTTCTGGAAATTAGTGAAGGCAGCGCATCAAAGGTGCGCACCTCGCTGCCCACCACGGTGCGCAACGCCGGTGGGCACCCGGGAGTGCTTCGAAGTGTGCTCCAAGGTGCTGCGTGCACGTTGTCGGAGCCCGGTTTGCCCCGGGTGCGCACCTCGCGTGCACCTTCGTCGGGGTGGGCACCTTGGCTGGGTTTGCCCCGGCTGCGCTCCGAAGCGGGGTTATTGGAGCGCCGCCTCTTTTTTTGTCGGAGCGTTTGGTGGGGTTTCTCGCATTGGCTCTTCCGAGGCCCGGTTGCCACCCTGGCGCGCACGAAGTCGGAAGTAGGGTTAATTGCCCGGGTGCGCACCTTTGCCAGGGTGGGCACCTTACCTGGGCTGCGCACCAGGGCGGGCTCAAGATGGCACGCGCGTTCCGTTTTTTTCACTATCTTTCAAAACGGAAATTTTAAAATCTCCTTTTTTTTTTGCCTTTTCTGGAAATTAGTGAAGGCAGCGCATCAAAGGTGCGCACCTCGCTGCCCACCTTGGTGTGCTCTGAGGTGCGCACCCGGGAGCGCTACGAAGTGTGCTCCAAGGTGCGGCGTGCACGTTGTCGGAGCCCGGTTTGCCCCGGGTGCGCACCTCGCCTGCACCTTGGCCGGGGTGGGCACCTTGGCTGGGTTTGCCCAGGGTGCGCTCCGAAGCGGGGTTACTGGAGCGCCCCCTCTTTTTTTGTCAGAGCGTTTGGTGGGGTTTCTCGCATTGGCTCTTCCCAGGCCCGGTTGTTGGGTGCGCTCCCACCCTGGCGCGCGCGAAGTTGGAAGTTGGGTTAATTGCCCGGGCGCGCACCTTCGCCAGGGTGGGCACCTTGGTGCGCACACCTTGGCTGGGCTGCGCACCAGGGCGGGCTCAAGATGGCACCAGCATTCCCTTTTTCTCACTATCTTTCAAAACGGAAATTTTAAAATCTCGTTTTTTTTTTGCCTTTTATGGAAATTAGTGAAGGCATCGCATCAAAGGTGCGCACCTCGCTGCCCACCTTGGTGTGCTCCGAGGTGCCCACCACGGTGCGCAACGCCGGTGCGAACCCGGGAGCGCCCCGATGTGTGCTCCAAGGTGCGGCGTGCACGAAGTCGGACCCCGGTTTGCCCCGGGTGCGCACCTCGCGTGCACCTTGGTGCGCACACCTTGGCTGGGTTGCGCGGCCTGGTGGGCACCATGGTGCGCACCAAGGAGCGCTCCGAAGTGTGCTCCAAGGTGCGGCGTGCACGAAGTCGGAGCCCGGTTTGCCCCGGGTACGCACCTCGCGTGCACCTTCGCCGGGGTGGGCACCTCGGCTGGGTTGCGCGCCCTGGTGCGCACCAAGGAGCGCTCCGAAGTGTGCTCCAAGGTGCGGCGTGCACGAAGTCGGAGCCCGGTTTGCCCCGGGTGCGCACCTTCGCCGCGGTGCGCACCATGGCGTGCACGAAGTCGGAGCCCGGTTTGCCCCGGGTGCGCACCTCGCGTGCACCTTCGGCGGGGTTGCGCGCCCTGGTGGGCACCATGGTGCGCACCAAGGAGCGCTCCGAAGTGTGCTCCAAGGTGCGGCGTGCACGAAGTCGGAGCCCGGTTTGCCCCGGGTGCGCACCTCGCGTGCACCTTCGGCGGGGTTGCGCGCCCTGGTGGGCACCATGGTGCGCACCAAGGAGCGCTCCGAAGTGTGCTCCAAGGTGCGGCGTGCACGAAGTCGGAGCCCGGTTTGCCCCGGGTGCGCACCTCGCGTGCACCTTCGCCGCGGTGGGCACCATGGCGTGCACGAAGTCGGAGCCCGGTTTGCCCCGGGTGCGCACCTCGCGTGCACCTTCGCCGGGGTGGGCACCTCGGCTGGGTTGCGCGCCCTGGTGCGCACCAAGGAGCGCTCCGAAGTGTGCTCCAAGGTGCGGCGTGCACGAAGTCGGAGCCCGGTTTGCCCCGGGTGCGCACCTCGCGTGCACCTTCGCCAGGGTGGGCACCTCGGTGCGCACACCTTCTCAATGTTTTCTTGCCTTTTCTGGAAATTGGTGAAGGCAGCGCATCAAAGGTGCGCACCTCGGTGTGCTCCGAGGTGCGAACCCGAGAGCGCTCCGAGGTGCCCACGAAGTCGAAAGTCGGGTTAATTGCATTGTTTTCCCCGGGTGCGCTCCGAGGTGCGCAACATCGGCGCGCACCAAGGAGGGCTCCGAAGTGTGCTCCAAGGTGCGCACGATGGCGTGCACCTCTGGTGCGCACGATTCGGAGCTCGGTTTGACCGGGGTGCGCACACCTTGGCTGGGTTGCGCACCTTTTGTGCGCTCCAAGGTGCGCACGAAGTCGGAGCTCGGTTTGCCCCGGGTGCGCACCTTCGCCAGGGTGCGCACCTTGATGCGCACGCCTTGGCTGGGCTGCGCACCTTGGTGGGCGCCATGGTGCGCACCTTTCGTGCGCTCCAAGGTGCGCACGAAGTCGGAGCTCGGTTTGCCCCGGGTGCGCACCTTGGTGGGCGCCATGGTGCACTCCGAGGTGCCCAAGATTGGTGCGCACCAAGGAGCGCTCCGAAGTGCGCTCCAAGGTGCGCGCGAAGTCGAAAGTTGGGTTAATTGTCCGGTTTGCCTCGGGTGCGCACCTTGCGTGCACCTTCGCCAGGGTGGGCGCCTTGGTGCGCACACCTTGGCTGGGCTGCGCACACCTTGGCACCCGCGTTTCCTTCATTTTAAATTTTTTTTTTTTACAATCTCTCAAGTGGGAAATTCTATAATCTCAACTTTTTTTGCCTTTTCAGGAAACTTTTGAATGGAGCGCATCATTGGTGCGCTCCGAAGTGTGCTCCAAAGCTCTCTCCAGCTGCGTGCACCTGCCCCGGCCGCGCACCCGGCCCCGCCCAGCTTCGCTCACCTGTCCCGGGCGTCTGGTGCGGAACCTTAGAGTAAGAAACATCACCGTGCACCTTGGCCAACGTGCGCGACTCGACCGAGCGCGCACTGGCCGAGGTGCACACCGATTTCACCTGGGTGCGCGCGCAGCACCTCGGGCGCACCGGGGTGCGCGCACAACGCCCGGGTTGCACCGTGGCCTGTGTGCTCGGGGCGCCTCGGGTGCGCGCTCGGTGTCGCCCCCGCGCGCGCGGTAGTGCGGGCAGCGCACCCCGGCCCGGCCCGGCCCCGACGAGAACGCAAACGGGCAAAAGGTTTATTCAAATAGCATTGCGACGCCCGGCGAAAAACTAAAAAAGGGTGCAACACCGGGACTTCCCGGGAGGTCACCCATCCCAGTACTACTCCGGCCCAAGCGCGCTTAACTGCGGAGTTCTGATGGGATCCGGTGCACTAACGCTGGTATGATCGCACCCGTTATGAGCTTGTCGCAGTGTGTACTTAGCAAACCGCGACCCACGTGCGAATCCACCCCGGCCACCCACCCCCGTCGAGGTGCACACCCTCCCTCGCGAAGTGCGCCCCGTTCGCCAAGTGTGAGCCCTGCCCGGGTGCGCGCACCTTGCTAGGGCGTCGGGTGTGCACCCGGCCCGGCCTACGTGCGTGCACCTGGAGGGGGCGTCGTGTGCGTGCAGTGTCCCGTCTGCAACGCGGTGCCCACACACCACCTCGGGCGCAACGACCTGCGCTCACATGTGGGCCGAGTGCACCTTGGTGCATGTTCGGGGCGCCTCGGGTGCACGCTCGATCTTGCCCCGGTGCACCAAGGCGCTCGGTTTGCCCCGGGTGCGCACTTGGTGCAAGGTGGGCACCCAAAATAGGGATCAAGCACCAAAACACAAGTTTCGGGATGCAAAATGGGACCCAAGGACCACAAATGCGTTCCAAGACCCATGATGGGTCCACGAGAACAAAAATGTGTTCCGAGACTTAATAAACAAATATTGGGTTTTAGGAGAAGAAACATGCTCTGATGCCCAAAACGAGAATCGACCCCGAAAAGGCCACAGGCCAAAAGTGGGATGCGAGACAAAAAAAAATGGGACCCGAGGACCAAAATTGGGTTCCCAGGTCGAAGACAGGGCAACCGGACAAGAAACGACCTCTAAGGCTCGAAATGAGTCCCGACGACTAAAACTTGACAAGAAGCACCCATCAGGCACCCAACTCGACACCCATGGGATGCCGACCCACCCGGGCTTCCACCTAGCACACCTTGGCACCCACCCACCCTCGCACCCAACCTCGCACCCAACTTAGCACCTTTGAACCCACATTGGCACTCACCCTGACCCTGGCACCTTGGAACCCACATTGGCACTCACCTTGACCCTGGCACCCACCTTTGCACTCACCTTGGGACCCACCCTGGCTCCCACCTCGGCACCCACCCAGACACCCACCTTGGTTCCTTGGCACCCACCTTGGATCCTTGGCACCCACCCCGACACCCACCTTGGCACGCAACTTGGCTACTTGCCACCCACCTTGGCTCCTTGACGCCCACCCCGACAACCACCCCGTGACCTACCCTGGCTAGGGTTGGTGCACACCCACCCTGGTGCCCACCTTGGCACCCACCCTATGACCCACCTTGGCACGCACCTTAGTACCCACCCCGTTACCCACCCTAGGACCCACCCCGTGACCCACCTTGGCCAGGGTGGGTGCCTTGGTGCGCACAACTTGCCTGGGCTGCACACCAGGGCGGGCTCAAGATGGCACCCGCGTTCCGTTTTTTTCACTATCTTTCAAAACGGAAATTTTAAAATCTCATTTTTTTCTTTTTTTTGCCTTTTCTGGAAATTAGTGAAGGCAGCGCATCAAAGGTGCGCAATGCTGGTGCGAACCCGGGAGCGCTCCGATGTGTGCTCCAAGGTGCGGCGTGCACGAAGTCCGAGCCCGGTTTGCCCCGGGTGCGCACCTCGCGTGCACCTTCGCCGGGGTGAGCACCTTGGCTGGGTTGCGCGCCCTGGTGCGTACCAAGGAGCGCTCTGAAGTGTGCTCCAAGGTGCGGCGTGCACGAAGTCGGAGCCCGGTTTGCCCCGGGTGTGCACCTCGGGTGCGCACCTCGCGTGCACCTTCGCTGCGGTGGGCACCTTGGCTGGGTTGCGCGCCTTGGTGGGCACCATGCAGTGCACGAAGTCGGAGCCCGGTTTGCCCCGGGCGCGCACCTCCGCCAGGGTGGGCACCTTGGTGCGCACAACTTGCCTGGGCTGCGCATCAGGAAGGGCTCAAGATGGCACCCGCGTTCCGTTTTTTTCACTATCTTTCAGAACGGAAATTTTAAAATATCGTTTTTTTTTGCCTTTTCTGGAAATTAGTGAAGGCAGCGCATCAAAGGTGCGCAACGCTGGTGCGAACCTGGGAGCGCTCCGATGTGTGCTCCAAGGTGCGGCGTGCACGAAGTCGGAGCCCGGTTTGCCTCGGGTGCGCCCTGGTGGGCACCATGGTGCGCACCAAGGAGCGCTCCGAAGTGTGCTCCAAGGTGCGGCCTGCACGAAGTCGGAGCCCGGTTTGCCCCGGGTGTGCACCTCGGGTGGGCACCTTGGTGCGCATGCCTTGCCTGGGCTGCGCACCAGGGCGGGCTCAAGATGGCACCCGCGTTCCTTTTTTTTCACTATCTTTCAAAACGGAAATTTTAAAATCTCATTTTTTTTTGCCTTTTTCTGGAAATTAGTGAAGGCAGCGCATCAAAGGTGCGCACCTCGCTGCCCACCACGGTGCGCAACGCCGGTGGGCACCCGGGAGTGCTTCGAAGTGTGCTCCAAGGTGCTGCGTGCACGTTGTCGGAGCCCGGTTTGCCCCGGGTGCGCACCTCGCGTGCACCTTCGTCGGGGTGGGCACCTTGGCTTGGTTTGCCCCGGCTGCGCTCCGAAGCGGGGTTATTGGAGCGCCGCCTCTTTTTTTGTCGGAGCGTTTGGTGGGGTTTCTCGCATTGGCTCTTCCGAGGCCCGGTTGCCACCCTGGCGCGCACGAAGTCGGAAGTAGGGTTAATTGCCCGGGTGCGCACCTTTGCCAGGGTGGCACCTTACCTGGGCTGCGCACCAGGGCGGGCTCAAGATGGCACGCGCGTTCCGTTTTTTTCACTATCTTTCAAAACGGAAATTTTAAAATCTCCTTTTTTTTTTGCCTTTTCTGGAAATTAGTGAAGGCAGCGCATCAAAGGTGCGCACCTCGCTGCCCACCTTGGTGTGCTCTGAGGTGCGCACCCGGGAGCGCTACGAAGTGTGCTCCAAGGTGCGGCGTGCACGTTGTCGGAGCCCGGTTTGCCCCGGGTGCGCACCTCGCCTGCACCTTGGCCGGGGTGGGCACCTTGGCTGGGTTTGCCCAGGGTGCGCTCCGAAGCGGGGTTACTGGAGCGCCCCCTCTTTTTTTGTCAGAGAGTTTGGTGGGGTTTCTCGCATTGGCTCTTCCCAGGCCCGGTTGTTGGGTGCGCTCCCACCCTGGCGCGCGCGAAGTTGGAAGTTGGGTTAATTGCCCGGGCGCGCACCTTCGCCAGGGTGGGCACCTTGGTGCGCAAACCTTGGCTGGGCTGCGCACCAGGGCGGGCTCAAGATGGCACCAGCATTCCCTTTTTCTCACTATCTTTCAAAACGGAAATTTTAAAATCTCGTTTTTTTTTTGCCTTTTATGGAAATTAGTGAAGGCATCGCATCAAAGGTGCGCACCTCGCTGCCCACCTTGGTGTGCTCCGAGGTGCCCACCACGGTGCGCAACGCCGGTGCGAACCCGGGAGCGCCCCGATGTGTGCTCCAAGGTGCGGCGTGCACGAAGTCGGACCCCGGTTTGCCCCGGGTGCGCACCTCGCGTGCACCTTGGTGCGCACACCTTGGCTGGGTTGCGCGGCCTGGTGGGCACCATGGTGCGCACCAAGGAGCGCTCCGAAGTGTGCTCCAAGGTGCGGCGTGCACGAAGTCGGAGCCCGGTTTGCCCCGGGTGCGCACCTTCGCCGCGGTGGGCACCATGGCGTGCACGAAGTCGGAGCCCGGTTTGCCCCGGGTGCGCACCTCGCGTGCACCTTCGCCGGGGTGGGCACCTCGGCTGGGTTGCGCGCCCTGGTGCGCACCAAGGAGCGCTCTGAAGTGTGCTCCAAGGTGCGGCGTGCACGAAGTCGGAGCCCGGTTTGCCCCGGGTGTGCACCTCGCGTGCGCACCTCGCGTGCACCTTCGCTGCGGTGGGCACCTTGGCTGGGTTGCGCGCCTTGGTGGGCACCATGCAGTGCACGAAGTCGGAGCCCGGATTGCCCCGGGCGCGCACCTCCGCCAGGGTGGGCACCTTGGTGCGCACAACTTGCCTGGGGTGCGCACCAGGAAGGGCTCAAGATGGCACCCGCGTTCCGTTTTTTTCACTATCTTTCAGAACGGAAATTTTAAAATCTCGTTTTTTTTTGCCTTTTCTGGAAATTAGTGAAGGCAGCGCATCAAAGGTGCGCAACGCTGGTGCGAACCTGGGAGCGCTCCGATGTGTGCTCCAAGGTGCGGCGTGCACGAAGTCGGACCCCGGTTTGCCCCGGGTGCGCACCTCGCGTGCACCTTGGTGCGCACACCTTGGCTGGGTTGCGCGCCCTGGTGGGCACCATGGTGCGCACCAAGGAGCGCTCCGAAGTGTGCTCCAAGGTGCGGCGTGCACGAAGTCGGAGCCCGGTTTGCCCCGGGTGCGCACCTCGCGTGCACCTTCGCCGCGGTGGGCACCATGGCGTGCACGAAGTCGGAGCCCGGTTTGCCCCGGGTGCGCACCTCGCGTGCACCTTCGCCGGGGTGGGCACCTTGGTGTGCAGACCTTGGCTGGGTTGCGCGCCCTGGTGGGCACCATGGTGCGCACCAAGGAGCGCTCCGAAGTGTGCTCCAAGGTGCGGCCTGCACGAAGTCGGAGCCCGGTTTGCCCCGGGTGTGCACCTCGGGTGGGCACCTTGGTGCGCATGCCTTGCCTGGGCTGCGCACCAGGGCGGGCTCAAGATGGCACCCGCGTTCCTTTTTTTTCACTATCTTTCAAAATGGAAATTTTAAAATCTCATTTTTTTTTGCCTTTTTCTGGAAATTAGTGAAGGCAGCGCATCAAAGGTGCGCACCTCGCTGCCCACCACGGTGCGCAACGCCGGTGGGCACCCGGGAGTGCTTCGAAGTGTGCTCCAAGGTGCTGCGTGCACGTTGTCGGAGCCCGGTTTGCCCCGGGTGCGCACCTCGCGTGCACCTTCGTCGGGGTGGGCACCTTGGCTGGGTTTGCCCCGGCTGCGCTCCGAAGCGGGGTTATTGGAGCGCCGCCTCTTTTTTTGTCGGAGCGTTTGGTGGGGTTTCTCGCATTGGCTCTTCCGAGGCCCGGTTGCCACCCTGGCGCGCACGAAGTCGGAAGTAGGGTTAATTGCCCGGGTGCGCACCTTTGCCAGGGTGGGCACCTTACCTGGGCTGCGCACCAGGGCGGGCTCAAGATGGCACGCGCGTTCCGTTTTTTTCACTATCTTTCAAAACGGAAATTTTAAAATCTCCTTTTTTTTTTGCCTTTTCTGGAAATTAGTGAAGGCAGCGCATCAAAGGTGCGCACCTCGCTGCCCACCTTGGTGTGCTCTGAGGTGCGCACCCGGGAGCGCTACGAAGTGTGCTCCAAGGTGCGGCGTGCACGTTGTCGGAGCCCGGTTTGCCCCGGGTGCGCACCTCGCCTGCACCTTGGCCGGGGTGGGCACCTTGGCTGGGTTTGCCCAGGGTGCGCTCCGAAGCGGGGTTACTGGAGCGCCCCCTCTTTTTTTGTCAGAGCGTTTGGTGGGGTTTCTCGCATTGGCTCTTCCCAGGCCCGGTTGTTGGGTGCGCTCCCACCCTGGCGCGCGCGAAGTTGGAAGTTGGGTTAATTGCCCGGGCGCGCACCTTCGCCAGGGTGGGCACCTTGGTGCGCACACCTTGGCTGGGCTGCGCACCAGGGCGGGCTCAAGATGGCACCAGCATTCCCTTTTTCTCACTATCTTTCAAAACGGAAATTTTAAAATCTCGTTTTTTTTTTGCCTTTTATGGAAATTAGTGAAGGCATCGCATCAAAGGTGCGCACCTCGCTGCCCACCTTGGTGTGCTCCGAGGTGCCCACCACGGTGCGCAACGCCGGTGCGAACCCGGGAGCGCCCCGATGTGTGCTCCAAGGTGCGGCGTGCACGAAGTCGGACCCCGGTTTGCCCCGGGTGCGCACCTCGCGTGCACCTTGGTGCGCACACCTTGGCTGGGTTGCGCGGCCTGGTGGGCACCATGGTGCGCACCAAGGAGCGCTCCGAAGTGTGCTCCAAGGTGCGGCGTGCACGAAGTCGGAGCCCGGTTTGCCCCGGGTACGCACCTCGCGTGCACCTTCGCCGGGGTGGGCACCTCGGCTGGGTTGCGCGCCCTGGTGCGCACCAAGGAGCGCTCCGAAGTGTGCTCCAAGGTGCGGCGTGCACGAAGTCGGAGCCCGGTTTGCCCCGGGTGCGCACCTTCGCCGCGGTGCGCACCATGGCGTGCACGAAGTCGGAGCCCGGTTTGCCCCGGGTGCGCACCTCGCGTGCACCTTCGGCGGGGTTGCGCGCCCTGGTGGGCACCATGGTGCGCACCAAGGAGCGCTCCGAAGTGTGCTCCAAGGTGCGGCGTGCACGAAGTCGGAGCCCGGTTTGCCCCGGGTGCGCACCTCGCGTGCACCTTCGGCGGGGTTGCGCGCCCTGGTGGGCACCATGGTGCGCACCAAGGAGCGCTCCGAAGTGTGCTCCAAGGTGCGGCGTGCACGAAGTCGGAGCCCGGTTTGCCCCGGGTGCGCACCTCGCGTGCACCTTCGCCGCGGTGGGCACCATGGCGTGCACGAAGTCGGAGCCCGGTTTGCCCCGGGTGCGCACCTCGCGTGCACCTTCGCCGGGGTGGGCACCTCGGCTGGGTTGCGCGCCCTGGTGCGCACCAAGGAGCGCTCCGAAGTGTGCTCCAAGGTGCGGCGTGCACGAAGTCGGAGCCCGGTTTGCCCCGGGTGCGCACCTCGCGTGCACCTTCGCCAGGGTGGGCACCTCGGTGCGCACACCTTCTCAATGTTTTCTTGCCTTTTCTGGAAATTGGTGAAGGCAGCGCATCAAAGGTGCGCACCTCGGTGTGCTCCGAGGTGCGAACCCGAGAGCGCTCCGAGGTGCCCACGAAGTCGAAAGTCGGGTTAATTGCATTGTTTTCCCCGGGTGCGCTCCGAGGTGCGCAACATCGGCGCGCACCAAGGAGGGCTCCGAAGTGTGCTCCAAGGTGCGCACGATGGCGTGCACCTCTGGTGCGCACGATTCGGAGCTCGGTTTGACCGGGGTGCGCACACCTTGGCTGGGTTGCGCACCTTTTGTGCGCTCCAAGGTGCGCACGAAGTCGGAGCTCGGTTTGCCCCGGGTGCGCACCTTCGCCAGGGTGCGCACCTTGATGCGCACGCCTTGGCTGGGCTGCGCACCTTGGTGGGCGCCATGGTGCGCACCTTTCGTGCGCTCCAAGGTGCGCACGAAGTCGGAGCTCGGTTTGCCCCGGGTGCGCACCTTGGTGGGCGCCATGGTGCACTCCGAGGTGCCCAAGATTGGTGCGCACCAAGGAGCGCTCCGAAGTGCGCTCCAAGGTGCGCGCGAAGTCGAAAGTTGGGTTAATTGTCCGGTTTGCCTCGGGTGCGCACCTTGCGTGCACCTTCGCCAGGGTGGGCGCCTTGGTGCGCACACCTTGGCTGGGCTGCGCACACCTTGGCACCCGCGTTTCCTTCATTTTAAATTTTTTTTTTTTACAATCTCTCAAGTGGGAAATTCTATAATCTCAACTTTTTTTGCCTTTTCAGGAAACTTTTGAATGGAGCGCATCATTGGTGCGCTCCGAAGTGTGCTCCAAAGCTCTCTCCAGCTGCGTGCACCTGCCCCGGCCGCGCACCCGGCCCCCGCCCAGCTTCGCTCACCTGTCCCGGGCGTCTGGTGCGGAACCTTAGAGTAAGAAACATCACCGTGCACCTTGGCCAACGTGCGCGACTCGACCGAGCGCGCACTGGCCGAGGTGCACACCGATTTCACCTGGGTGCGCGCGCAGCACCTCGGGCGCACCGGGGTGCGCGCACAACGCCCGGGTTGCACCGTGGCCTGTGTGCTCGGGGTGCCTCGGGTGCGCGCTCCGGTGTCGCCCCCGCGCGCGCGGTAGTGCGGGCAGCGCACCCCGGCCCGGCCCGGCCCCGACGAGAACGCAAACGGGCAAAAGGTTTATTCAAATAGCATTGCGACGCCCGGCGAAAAACTAAAAAAGGGTGCAACACCGGGACTTCCCGGGAGGTCACCCATCCCAGTACTACTCCGGCCCAAGCGCGCTTAACTGCGGAGTTCTGATGGGATCCGGTGCACTAACGCTGGTATGATCGCACCCGTTATGAGCTTGTCGCAGTGTGTACTTAGCAAACCGCGACCCACGTGCGAATCCACCCCGGCCACCCACCCCCGTCGAGGTGCACACCCTCCCTCGCGAAGTGCGCCCCGTTCGCCAAGTGTGAGCCCTGCCCGGGTGCGCGCACCTTGCTAGGGCGTCGGGTGTGCACCCGGCCCGGCCTACGTGCGTGCACCTGGAGGGGGCGTCGTGTGCGTGCAGTGTCCCGTCTGCAACGCGGTGCCCACACACCACCTCGGGCGCAACGACCTGCGCTCACATGTGGGCCGAGTGCACCTTGGTGCATGTTCGGGGCGCCTCGGGTGCACGCTCGATCTTGCCCCGGTGCACCAAGGCGCTCGGTTTGCCCCGGGTGCGCACTTGGTGCAAGGTGGGCACCCAAAATAGGGATCAAGCACCAAAACACAAGTTTCGGGATGCAAAATGGGACCCAAGGACCACAAATGCGTTCCAAGACCCATGATGGGTCCACGAGAACAAAAATGTGTTCCGAGACTTAATAAACAAATATTGGGTTTTAGGAGAAGAAACATGCTCTGATGCCCAAAACGAGAATCGACCCCGAAAAGGCCACAGGCCAAAAGTGGGATGCGAGACAAAAAAAAATGGGACCCGAGGACCAAAATTGGGTTCCCAGGTCGAAGACAGGGCAACCGGACAAGAAACGACCTCTAAGGCTCGAAATGAGTCCCGACGACTAAAACTTGACAAGAAGCACCCATCAGGCACCCAACTCGACACCCATGGGATGCCGACCCACCCGGGCTTCCACCTAGCACACCTTGGCACCCACCCACCCTCGCACCCAACCTCGCACCCAACTTAGCACCTTTGAACCCACATTGGCACTCACCCTGACCCTGGCACCTTGGAACCCACATTGGCACTCACCTTGACCCTGGCACCCACCTTTGCACTCACCTTGGGACCCACCCTGGCTCCCACCTCGGCACCCACCCAGACACCCACCTTGGTTCCTTGGCACCCACCTTGGATCCTTGGCACCCACCCCGACACCCACCTTGGCACGCAACTTGGCTACTTGCCACCCACCTTGGCTCCTTGACGCCCACCCCGACAACCACCCCGTGACCTACCCTGGCTAGGGTTGGTGCACACCCACCCTGGTGCCCACCTTGGCACCCACCCTATGACCCACCTTGGCACGCACCTTAGTACCCACCCCGTTACCCACCCTAGGACCCACCCCGTGACCCACCTTGGCCAGGGTGGGTGCACCCACCCTGGTGCCCACCTTGGCACCCACCCATCCTAGCACCCAGCCTGTGACCGGGCTTGGAACCCAACCTTGCACCCGCACCCGTCTTGGCCAGTGTGGGTGCGCACCCATCCTGGCACCCACGTTGTGACACACCCTTTAACCCACGCACCCTAGCACCCACGTTGGCACCCACCTTGGAACCCAACCTAGCAACTTGGCACCCACCCCGTGACCCACCTTGGCATCCACCATAGCAGTCGCCGACTTGGCACCCACCTCGGCACCCACCTTGACACTTGTGGACCCACCTTGCCACTCACCCTAGCATCGACCCATCCTAGCACCCACCCTGGCACCTTTGCACCCTAGCACTCACCCATCCTAGCACCTAACCTGTGACCCACCTTGACACTCACCCTCGCACCCACCTTGGAACCCAACCTAGCACCCACCCACCCTGACACCAACCCTAGCACCTACCCACCCTTGCACCCACCCTGTGACCCATCTTGGCACCCACCCATCCTACCACTCAACCTATCACCCACCTTCTCACCCACCTTGGCATCCACCTTAGCACCCACCCACACTGGCACCTTGGCACCCACCTCGGGCAAGGTGGGTGCACACCCACCCTGGCACCCAATTTAGAACCCACCGAGCATGTTACCCACCTTGGCACCCACATTGCAGCCCACCCTAGTACCCACCCTATGACCCACATTGGCATCCACACCCTAGCACCCAGGCACCTCGACACCTCGCCTTGACACCGCCTTGACACCCACCCCTAGCACTGAACCTGTGACCCCACCTTGGAACTCACCCTAGAACCCACCCACCCTGTGAACCACCTTGGCATCCACCTTAGCACCCACCCACCTTGGCACCCACTCTAGCACTCACCCATCCTAACACCCAACTTGTTACCCACCTTGGCACCCGCCCTCGCGTCCACCTTGAAACCCACCCTAGCACCCACCCACGCAGGAGCCCACCTTGGCACCCAACCTAACACCCACGCATCCTGGCACCCAACTTGTGACCCACCTTGGAACCCACCCTAGTACCCACCTTTGAACCCACTATATCACCAACCCACCTTGGCACCCACCCTATGACCCTCTTTGGAATCCACCCTAGCACGCACCCACCCTGGCACCCACCATGGAGCGCACCCTAGCACCCACCCACCTCGGCACGCACCTCAACACCCACCTTGGTGTGCGCACTGCGCCAACCTCTCAAAGACCCTATGTGGTGCGCTCCAAAGTGTACACCTTTGGTGCGCTCCAAGGTGCGCACCTTTGGTGCACACCGAGGTGCACACCAAAGTGTGCACCGAGGTGAGCACCAAAGTGCACTCCAGGGTGCACACCAAGGCGTGCACCTTTGGTGCGGTCAATGCAAACGAATTCGGAAGTTGGGGTCGATGTCCTAATCGCTGCTGCAGACTACACGTATGAGAATCGGACAAATAGCTTTATATAGGGGAGGTGTTGCGTTTGATGGGTCGACTCTCCTGGTTGTGTGCACTGCACCAACTTCAAAGACCCTGTCTTGTTTAAGAAGTCAAAAGTTGGGGTGGATGTCCTAATCATTGCTGCAGTCTACGCATGTATGAGAATCAGACAAATAGCTTATATAGGGGAGGTGTTGCATTCGGTGGGTTGACTCCCCTGGTTGTGCGCACTGCGCCAACCTCAAAGACCCCGCATAGCAGAAGAAGTCGGAAGTCGGATTTTGGTGAGCACCAAGGCGTGCACCTTTGGTGCGGTCAACGCAGACGAATTCAGAAGTTGGGGTGGATGTCCTAATCGTTGTTGCAGGCTACACATGTATGAGAATCAAACAAATAGCTTATATAGGGGAGGTGTTGGGTTTGATGGGTCAACTCCCTTGGTTGTGCGCATTACGCCAACCTCAAAGACCTTGTTTTCGTTAAGAAGTCAAAAGTTGGGGTCAATGTCCTAATGGCTCCTGCAGGCTACACATGTATGAGAATCGGACAAATAGCTTATATAGGGGAGGTGTTGGGTTTGATGGGTCGACTCCCCTGGTTGTGCGCATTACGTCAACCTCAAAGACCTTGTTTTCGTTAAGAAGTCAAAAGTTGGGGTCGATGTCCTAATTGCTCCTGTAGACTACACATGTATGAGAATCAGACAAATAGCTTATATAGGGGAGGTGTTGGGTTTGATGGGTTGACTCCCCTAGTTGTTCGCATTACACCAACCTCAAAGACCTTGTTTTCGTTTAGAAGCCGAAAGTTGGGGTCGATGTCCTAATTGCTCCTGCAGGCTACGCATGTATGAGAATCAGACAAATAGCTTATATAGGGGAGGTGTTGGGTTTGATGGGTCGACTCCCCTGGTTGTGCGCATTGCGCCAACCTCAAAGACCCTGCATTGCGGATGAAGTCGAAAGTCAGAGTTTGGTGTGCTACAAGGTGTGGTCGAAGGTGCTCACCTAGGTGTGCACCTTTGGAGCACAGGAAAAGTGCCCTCCAAAAGTGCGCACCTTTGGAGTGCACAAAAGTGCCCTCCAAAAGTGCGCACCTTTGGAGCGCAGAAAAGTGCCCTCCAAAAAGTGCCCTCCAAAAGTGCGCACCTTTGGAGCGCAGAAAAGTGCCCTCCAAAAAGTGCCCTCCAAAAGTGCGCACCTTTGGAGCGCAGAAAAGTGCCCTCCAAAAAGTGCCCTCCAAAAGTGCGCACCTTTGGAGCGCAGAAAAGTGCCCTCCAAAAAGTGCCCTCCAAAAGTGCGCACCTTTGGAGCGCAGAAAAGTGCCCTCCAAAAAGTGCCCTCCAAAAGTGCGCACCTTTGGAGCGCAGAAAAGTGCCCTCCAAAAAGTGCCCTCCAAAAGTGCGCACCTTTGGAGCGCAGAAAAGTGCCCTCCAAAAAGTGCCCTCCAAAAGTGCGCACCTTTGGAGCGCAGAAAAGTGCCCTCCAAAAAGTGCCCTCCAAAAGTGCGCACCTTTGGAGCGCAGAAAAGTGCCCTCCAAAAAGTGCCCTCCAAAAGTGCGCACCTTTGGAGCGCAGAAAAGTGCCCTCCAAAAGTGCGCACCTTTGGAGCGCACAAAAGTGCCCTCCAAAAGTGCGCACTTTTGGTGCGCACCAAGGCGCTGGTTCGGTCGTTGCAGGCGAGTTCGGAAGTTGGGGTCGATGTCCTGAGCGGAGGTGCAAACTACACAGGTGTCGGAATCGGACAAATAGCTTATATAGGGGAGGTGTATGCTTCGATGGGTCGACTCCCCAGGTTGAGCGCACCGCGCCAACCTCAAAGACCCTACGGTATGGATGAAGTCGGAAGTTGGGTCCGATGACCAATTCGATTAGTAGGTATGCTCATGAGGTCGGAATTTGGGTCCGATGACCTGCCATGTGCAGGAAGGCGAATGTTGACACTGTGCGTTGCAAGGTGCACACCAAGGCGCTGGTGCGGTCTTTTTAGTCGAGTTCGGAAGTTGGGGTCGATGTCCTGATCGGAGGTGCAAGCTACACAGGTGTGGGAATCGGACAAATAGCTTATATAGGGGAGGTGTATGCTTCGTTGGGTCGACTCCCCGGGTTGAGCGCACCGCGCCAACCTCAAAGACCCTACGGTATGGATGAAGTCGGAAGTTGGGTCCGATGACCGATTCGATATGTAGGCATACTCGCGAGGTCGGAATTTGGGTCCGATGACCTGCCACGTGCAGGAAGGCGAATGTTGGCACTGTGCGTTGCAAGGTGCGCACCAAGGCGCTGGTTCGGTCGTTGGAGGCGAGTTCGGAAGTTGGGGTCGATGTCTTGATCGGAGGTGCAAACTACACAGGTGTGGGAATCGGACAAATAGCTTATATAGGGGAGGTGTATGCTTCGTTGGGTCGACTCCCCGGGTTGAGCGCACCGCGCCAACCTCAAAGACCCTACGGTATGGATGAAGTCGGAAGTTGGGTCCGATGACCGATTCGATATGTAGGCATACTCGCGAGGTCGGAATTTGGGTCCGATGACCTGCCATGTGCAGGAAGGCGAATGTTGGGACTGTGCGTCGCAAGGTGCGCACCAAGGCGCTGGTGCCGTCGTTGCAGTCGAGTTCGGAAGTTGGGGTCGATGTCCTGGTCAGAGGTGCAAACTACACAGGTGTGGGAATCGGACAAATAGCTTATATAGGGGAGGTGTATGCTTCGATGGGTCGACTCCCTGGGTTGAGCGCACCGCGCCAACCTCAAAGACCCTACAGTATGGATGAAGTCGGAAGTTGGGTCCGATGACCGATTCGATACGTAGGCATATTGGCGAGGTCTGAATTTGTGTCCGATGACCTGCCATGCGCAGGAAGGCGGAATTTGGGTCCGATGACCGAGTTGATGGCGTGCCATGCGCAGAAAGGCGGAATTTGGGTCCGATGACCGAGTTGATGTTGATGGCCCGCCATGCACAGGAAGGCGGAATTTGGGTCCGATGACCGATTTGAAGGCGTGCCATACGCAAAAAGGCGGAGTTTGGGTCCGATGACCGAGTTGATATTGATGGCCCGCCATGCGCAGGAAGGCGGAATTTGGGTCCGATGACCTGACATACGCATGGAGTCCGACTCGGGGGCCGATGTTCGATTCGATGACTTGCATTGTGGGTAAAGTCGGAAGTTGTGGTCTTTGACCCGATTCGATGACCAGACTTCGGCTGCTTGAGAATCGGACAAATAACTTATATAGGGGAGGTAGTGTTCTCGAGCATCCTCCCCCCGTGCCCGTTTATGTCGATTGATGCTGGTGCTCGACTGGTTGGAGCGCTCGGATGCAAAAATCTTGCACCAGGATTTATCGATTGTGATGGACACGGCAAGTCTCCTGATTGCTATGCAGGAGCTCATCGTGAATCTCTATGCGGCCTTGGTATGGACTCGACCTGCGGAATGGTTCGGCAATGGTAGTCGCTCCAACACGTCCTTGCAATGGCCACAGAGGTGATTCGACTAGAGCTCCAGTCTAGCTTTTGGGTTGCTTGGCGGACTGGTATAGCCGCGATCGAGTTCCGGCCATGAACGTTTTAGATAGCTCTTGGGCTTTCTGGGACGGAAGTCGGAAGTTTGGGCTGTTGTCCGATTTGATGACCATTCTTCGGATGTGTGAGAATCGGACAAATAACTTATATAGGGGACTGTGTTGTCTCACGCAGCCCCCTCCGTGCCCCTCTATCTCGACCGATGTTGGTGCTTGAAAGGGTTGGGATCGCTCGGATTTATAAACGTGCACCACCATTTGTCGAGTGTGAGGGACGCGGCAGGTCTCCTAAATGCTATGCGGGCGCTCTCTGAGAATCTCTATCCGGCCTCGACACAGACTAGTCTTGCTGAATGGTTTGGCACTGGTAGTCGATCCAACACGTCGTTGTTGTGGCCGCCTAGGCGATTCGATTCGAGCCCCCGTCTAGCTTTTGGGTTGCTTGGCGGATTTTGCCCTATCCGCAAGTGAGCTCGGTCCCTAAACGTTCGAGAAACCCGATTGCTATGCGCCGACTCTCTTTCTTGCGAGCCTCCATCTAGCTTTTGGGTCTCTACGGAACGGAAGTCGGAATCTGGGACCGTTGTTTGATTCGACGAGGCAGACTACGGTTGTGCGAGAATCGGACAAATAACTTATATAGGGGAGGTGTTGACTGGAGCATTCTCCCCCGTGCCCCTCTAACTCGACCAATGCTGGCGCTCGAACGGTGGTAGCGCTCGGATTTTCATTGAGCGCCAGCATTGGTCGATTTAGAGGGGCATGCGAGATTCCCGAATGCTATGCGAGGGCTCTAACGGAAATGTCTATTGGTTTCGGTATGGATGCAATTGCGAGTGGTTCGGCAAAGGTAGTCGTTCCGATGCGTCCATGTCGTGGCCAAATCGATAATTCGATTTGAGCCCTCGTATAGCATTTGGGTCTCTCGATGTGATTCCGCATTCCAGTCCCTTTGGGCACTGCTTGAGCCGCATCCCAGGGGGTTCCCTTCCCAATAATCTGCCTCGCAACCCGATTGCTATGCGGTGAGGCTCCTCGGCCGCCTCGGAACTATCTGTGTATCAGACGCATCGCGGGATAAGGGGTTGGCAACGGTAGTCGCCCCAAGCGCGTCCGATGCTTGGACCATTCCGAGGCGGCCCTGAAGCCTCTTCCGTCTAGCCGTTGGGTCCTTCTCGCCGCATCCCTCGCCTCGCACCCCGATTGCTATGCGGTGAGGCTCCTCGGCCGCCTCGGAACTATCTGTGTATCGGACGCGTCGCGGGATAAGGGGTTGTCACTGGTAGTCGCCCCAAGCGCGTCCGATGCTTGGACCATTCCGAGGCGGCCCTGAAGCCTCTTCCGTCTAGCCGTTGGGTCCTTCTCGCCGCATCCCTTGCCTCGCACCCCGATTGCTATGCGGTGAGGCTCCTCGGCCGCCTCGGAACTATCTGTGTATCGGACGCGTCGCGGGATAAGGGGTTGTCATTGGTAGTCGCCCCAAGCGCGTCCGATGCTTGGACCATTCCGAGGCGGCCCTGAAGCCTCTTCCGTCTAGCCGTTGGGTCCTTCTCGCCGCATCCCTCGCCTCGCACCCCGATTGCTATGCGGTGAGGCTCCTCGGCCGCCTCGGAACTATCTGTGTATCGGACGCGTCGCGGGATAAGGGGTTGTCACTGGTAGTCGCCCCAAGCGCGTCCGATGCTTGGACCATTCCGAGGCGGCCCCGAAGCCTCTTCCGTCTAGCCGTTGGGTCCTTCTCGCCGCATCCCTCGCCTCGCACCCCGATTGCTATGCGGTGAGGCTCCTCGGCCGCCTCGGAACTATCTGTGTATCGGACGCGTCGCGGGATAAGGGGTTGTCACTGGTAGTCGCCCCAAGCGCGTTCGATGCTTGGACCATTCCGAGGCGGCCCTGAAGCCTCTTCCGTCTAGCCGTTGGGTCCTTCTCGCCGCATCCCTCGCCTCGCACCCCGATTGCTATGCGGTGAGGCTCCTCGGCCGCCTTGGAACTATCTGTGTATCGGACGCGTCGCGGGATAAGGGGTTGTCACTGGTAGTCGCCCCAAGCGCGTCCGATGCTTGGACCATTCCGAGGCGGACCCGAAGCCTCTTCCGTCTAGCCGTTGGGTCCTTCTCGCCGCATCCTTCGCCTCGCACCCCGATTGCTATGCGGTGAGGCTCCTCGGCCGCCTCGGAACTATCTGTGTATCGGACGCGTCGCGGGATAAGGGGTTGTCACTGGTAGTCGCCCCAAGCGCGTCCGATGCTTGGACCATTCCGAGGCGGACCCGAAGCCTCTTCCGTCTAGCCGTTGGGTCCTTCTCGCCGCATCCCTCGCCTCGCACCCCGATTGCTATGCGGTGAGGCTCCTCGGCCGCCTTGGAACTATCTGTGTATCGGACGCGTCGCGGGATAAGGGGTTGTCACTGGTAGTCGCCCCAAGCGCGTCCGATGCTTGGACCATTCCGAGGCGGACCCGAAGCCTCTTCCGTCTAGCCGTTGGGTCCTTCTCGCCGCATCCCTCGCCTCGCACCCCGATTGCTATGCGGTGAGGCTCCTCGGCCGCCTTGGAACTATCTGTGTATCGGACGCGTCGCGGGATAAGGGGTTGTCACTGGTAGTCGCCCCAAGCGCGTCCGATGCTTGGACCATTCCGAGGCGGACCCGAAGCCTCTTCCGTGTAGCCGTTGGGTCCTTCTCGCCGCATCCCTCGCCTCGCACCCCGATTGCTATGCGGTGAGGCTCCTCGGCCGCCTTGGAACTATCTGTGTATCGGACGCGTCGCGGGATAAGGGGTTGTCACTGGTAGTCGCCCCAAGCGCGTCCGATGCTTGGACCATTCCGAGGCGGCCCCGAAGCCTCTTCCGTGTAGCCGTTGGGTCCTTCTCGCCGCATCCCTCGCCTCGCACCCCGATTGCTATGCGGTGAGGCTCCTCGGCCGCCTTGGAACTATCTGTGTATCGGACGCGTCGCGGGATAAGGGGTTGTCACTGGTAGTCGCCCCAAGCGCGTCCGATGCTTGGACCATTCCAAGGCGGCCCCGAAGCCTCTTCCGTGTAGCCGTTGGGTCCTTCTCGCCGCATCCCTCGCCTCGCACCCCGATTGCTATGCGGTGAGGCTCCTCGGCCGCCTTGGAACTATCTGTGTATCGGACGCGTCGCGGGATAAGGGGTTGTCACTGGTAGTCGCCCCAAGCGCGTCCGATGCTTGGACCATTCCGAGGCGGACCTGAAGCCTCTTCCCTCTAGCCGTTGGGGCTTTCTCGCCGCATCCCTCGCCTCGCACCCTGATTGCTATGCTGTGAGGCTCCTCGGCCGCCTTGGAACTATCTGTGTATCGGACGCATCGCGGGATAAGGGGTTGGCAGTGGTAGTCGCCCCAAGCGCATCCGATGCTTGGACCATTCCGAGGCGGCCCTGCAGCCTCTTCCGTCTAGCCGTTGGGGCCATCTCGCCGCATCCCCCACCTCGCACCACGATTGCTATGCGGTGAGGCTCCTTGGCCGCCTCGGAACTATCTGTGTATCGGACGCATCGCGGGATAAGGGGTTGTCACTGGTAGTCGCCCCAAGCGCGTCCGATGCTTGGACTATTCCGAGGCGGCCCTGCAGCCTCTTCCGTCTAGCCGTTGGGGCCATCTCGCTGCATCCCCCACCTCCTCGGCCGCCTCGGAACTATCTGTGTATCGGACGCATCGCGGGATAAGGGGTTGGCAGTGGTAGTCGCCCCAAGCGCGTCCGATGCTTGGACTATTCCGAGGCAGCCCTGCAGCCTCTTCCGTCTAGCCTTTGGGGCCATCTCGCCGCATCCCTCGCCTCGCACCCCGATTGCTATGCGGTGAGGCTCCTCGGCCGCCTGGGAACTATCTTCGTATCGGACGCATCGCGGGATAAGGGGTTGTCACTGGTAGTCGCCCCAAGCGCGTCCGATGCTTGGACTATTCCGAGGCGGCCCTGTGGCCTCTTCCGTCTAGCCGTTGGGGCCATCTCGCCGCATCCCCCACCTCGCACCCCGATTGCTATGCGGTGAGGCTCTTCGGCCGCCTTGGAACTATCTTCGTATCGGACGCATCGCGGGATAAGGGGTTGTCACTGGTAGTGGCCCCAAGCGCGTCCGATGCTTGGACTATTCCGAGGCGGCCCTGCAGCCTCTTCCGTCTAGCCGTTGGGGCCATCTCGCCGCATCCCCCACCTCGCACCCCGATTGCTATGCGGTGAGGCTCCTCGGCCGCCTTGGAACTATCTTCGTATCGGACGCATCGCGGGATAAGGGGTTGTCACTGGTAGTCGCCCCAAGCGCGTCCGATGCTTGGACTATTCCGACGCGGCCCTGTGGCCTCTTCCGTCTAGCCGTTGGGGCCATCTCGCCGCATCCCCCACCTCGCACCCCGATTGCTATGCGGTGAGGCTCCTCGGCCGCCTTGGAACCATCTTCGTATCGGACGCATCGCGGGATAGGGGGCTGTCACTGGTAGTCGCCCCAAGCGTGTCCGATGCTTGGACCATTCCTAGGCGGCCCTGAAGCCTCTTCCGTCTAGCCGTTGGGGCCTTCCCGCCCCATCCCTCGCCTCGCACCCCCGATTGCTATGCGGTGAGGCTCCTCGGCCGCCTTGGAACCATCTGTGTATCGGACGCATCGCGGGATAAGGGGTTGGCACTGGCAGTCGCCCCAAGCGCGTCCGATGCTTGGACCATTCCGAGGTGGCCCTGAAGCCTCTTCCGTCTAGCCGTTGGGGCCTTCCCGCCCCATCCCTCGCCTCGCACCCCGATTGATATGCGGTGAGGCTCCTCGGCCGCCTTGGAACTATCTGTGTATCGGACGCATCGCGGGATAAGGGGTTGGCACTGGTAGTCGTCCCAATCGCATCCGATGCTTGGACCATTCCGAGGCGGCCCTGCAGCCTCTTCCGTTTAGCCGTCGGGGCCTTCCCGCCGCATCCCTCGCCTCGCATCCCGATTCCTATGCGGTGAGTCTTCTCGGCCGCCGCGGAACTATACCTGTTATTGCTACTGCATCCTTCGGCTGGTAACCTCCTCTGCCGCCTTGGAACGTTCTCTTTGTCGGACGCGTCGCGGGATAAGGGGTTGGCACTGGTAGTCGCCCCAAGCGCGCCCGATGCATAGACCGCTCCGAGTCGACCTTGCTTTCAGCCTCTCACATGCATAGACCTCTCTGAGTCGACCCTGCAGCCTCTCACGTTTAGCCTTTGGAATCTCGCCTCACAACATGATTGCTATCCTTGATGCATCCCTTGCCTCGAGCCCTGATTGCTTTCTTGGCTGCATCCCTCCTCTCCTCACAGCCCGGTTGTCATCACTGCTTCATCCGTCGCTTCATGCATTCTGGCTGCTGGGCCCTTCCCACCGCACACCTCGATTGCTATCTCTTCTGCATCACACACCCCGATTGCTATCTCTGCTACATCCCTCGGCTCTCACTTCTGCATCCTTCGCCTCACACCTCGATTGCTATCAATGCTGCATCCGTAACCTCACACCCCGATTGCTATGCGGGGAGGCTCCTTGGCCGCCTTGGAAATTTCTGTGTGTCGGACGCACCGCGGGATAAGGGGTTGGCACTGGTAGTCGCCCCAAGTGCGCCCGATTCTTAGACCGCTTCGAGGTGACCTCGTAGCCTCTTTCGTCCAGGCTTCCTGCCTTCAACGCCCTTTTTACACCTCGATTGCTATGCGCGGGCTCGTTGGCGTCTATCACCTCTCTGCGAAGAGTGGCACGATGATTGTTGGGGTAAATCGTAGCAGTCCGATCTCTGGCCTTGGGCCATTGTGAGGGCTGATCGATTTCCTGTGCGCATCTCGTGTTCGCCCAGTAACAGACTCGACGACTTGTAATCGGTCTTGTTCCCGATTGTTCCTGGAGGTAGTCTTCGGAACTCTTGGATTTGACCTGTCACTCGAACTGTCCTCTTCCGAGGATGCTTGTGTGTGTGTGCTTGTGCCATTTCCTTGG
The DNA here is from genome assembly GCF_030272615.1 of Cryptomeria japonica. Taxonomy (NCBI): domain Eukaryota; kingdom Viridiplantae; phylum Streptophyta; class Pinopsida; order Cupressales; family Cupressaceae; genus Cryptomeria; species Cryptomeria japonica. Next base: position 58,188 of record NW_026728984.1, on the reverse strand, counting down.
CGGTATTAACGAGATATTAAAGAGCGGAGTGAGCGCCTCGCCCAGCTATGTTTGGGGCTCTCACTCCCTTACCCGGTGTGCGACCGCTTTGCACGTAGGTTGCGGAGCATCGCGACTCTTTCGATGTTTGGCGGTTGTCTTCCGGTGATGCGTTGGTCCCGAAGTGCACGTTACTAGCATTTCTGCCATTGTTCTCGATCTTTGGCACGTTCCTTCGTTGCAATTGGATATATATCTCCGTTTATACGCGCAGGCTTCTCCCGCCTATTCAGCGCTGTCCCACTCTCAGCACTCTCGTGGTCTCCTTGGCTTCTCTCTCCCGTGAGCGAGCTCTCTTCTCGAGTCTTTTCCATGTCCCATGGAGGTTGCCTTGCGAAATTCGGGCACACAAACGTGACCGGATAAGAGCGGAATTGCCTATGAGGAGAAGCTCACCTTAGGGAGCAGCAATGCCGAGTGTTTCGACAGAGGGTAGAGGGGGCGTTGTTTGGGCGGTTGCACAAAAGAGTGCTACGTTTGCACTGAAGGTTGCTTCTTCGTCTCCGACGAACTCTTCGAGGCAAAAAAGCTTGTTTACGGGGTCGAGGTGGGACTGTTCGTGCGAGTTGCGCCACCAAAAGTGCGTAGGGGGCATATACCTGGGAAATGGATGTCTCTGAGTGGCCTTACTCGGTCGCGTGCACGGTGC
>NW_026728984.1:25000-47500 GCF_030272615.1 Cryptomeria japonica | reverse complement strand
ATTAGTGAAGGCAGCGCATCAAAGGTGCGCACCTCGCTGCCCACCTTGGTGTGCTCTGAGGTGCGCACCCGGGAGCGCTACGAAGTGTGCTCCAAGGTGCGGCGTGCACGTTGTCGGAGCCCGGTTTGCCCCGGGTGCGCACCTCGCCTGCACCTTGGCCGGGGTGGGCACCTTGGCTGGGTTTGCCCAGGGTGCGCTCCGAAGCGGGGTTACTGGAGCGCCCCCTCTTTTTTTGTCAGAGCGTTTGGTGGGGTTTCTCGCATTGGCTCTTCCCAGGCCCGGTTGTTGGGTGCGCTCCCACCCTGGCGCGCGCGAAGTTGGAAGTTGGGTTAATTGCCCGGGCGCGCACCTTCGCCAGGGTGGGCACCTTGGTGCGCACACCTTGGCTGGGCTGCGCACCAGGGCGGGCTCAAGATGGCACCAGCATTCCCTTTTTCTCACTATCTTTCAAAACGGAAATTTTAAAATCTCGTTTTTTTTTTGCCTTTTATGGAAATTAGTGAAGGCATCGCATCAAAGGTGCGCACCTCGCTGCCCACCTTGGTGTGCTCCGAGGTGCCCACCACGGTGCGCAACGCCGGTGCGAACCCGGGAGCGCCCCGATGTGTGCTCCAAGGTGCGGCGTGCACGAAGTCGGACCCCGGTTTGCCCCGGGTGCGCACCTCGCGTGCACCTTGGTGCGCACACCTTGGCTGGGTTGCGCGGCCTGGTGGGCACCATGGTGCGCACCAAGGAGCGCTCCGAAGTGTGCTCCAAGGTGCGGCGTGCACGAAGTCGGAGCCCGGTTTGCCCCGGGTACGCACCTCGCGTGCACCTTCGCCGGGGTGGGCACCTCGGCTGGGTTGCGCGCCCTGGTGCGCACCAAGGAGCGCTCCGAAGTGTGCTCCAAGGTGCGGCGTGCACGAAGTCGGAGCCCGGTTTGCCCCGGGTGCGCACCTTCGCCGCGGTGCGCACCATGGCGTGCACGAAGTCGGAGCCCGGTTTGCCCCGGGTGCGCACCTCGCGTGCACCTTCGGCGGGGTTGCGCGCCCTGGTGGGCACCATGGTGCGCACCAAGGAGCGCTCCGAAGTGTGCTCCAAGGTGCGGCGTGCACGAAGTCGGAGCCCGGTTTGCCCCGGGTGCGCACCTCGCGTGCACCTTCGGCGGGGTTGCGCGCCCTGGTGGGCACCATGGTGCGCACCAAGGAGCGCTCCGAAGTGTGCTCCAAGGTGCGGCGTGCACGAAGTCGGAGCCCGGTTTGCCCCGGGTGCGCACCTCGCGTGCACCTTCGCCGCGGTGGGCACCATGGCGTGCACGAAGTCGGAGCCCGGTTTGCCCCGGGTGCGCACCTCGCGTGCACCTTCGCCGGGGTGGGCACCTCGGCTGGGTTGCGCGCCCTGGTGCGCACCAAGGAGCGCTCCGAAGTGTGCTCCAAGGTGCGGCGTGCACGAAGTCGGAGCCCGGTTTGCCCCGGGTGCGCACCTCGCGTGCACCTTCGCCAGGGTGGGCACCTCGGTGCGCACACCTTCTCAATGTTTTCTTGCCTTTTCTGGAAATTGGTGAAGGCAGCGCATCAAAGGTGCGCACCTCGGTGTGCTCCGAGGTGCGAACCCGAGAGCGCTCCGAGGTGCCCACGAAGTCGAAAGTCGGGTTAATTGCATTGTTTTCCCCGGGTGCGCTCCGAGGTGCGCAACATCGGCGCGCACCAAGGAGGGCTCCGAAGTGTGCTCCAAGGTGCGCACGATGGCGTGCACCTCTGGTGCGCACGATTCGGAGCTCGGTTTGACCGGGGTGCGCACACCTTGGCTGGGTTGCGCACCTTTTGTGCGCTCCAAGGTGCGCACGAAGTCGGAGCTCGGTTTGCCCCGGGTGCGCACCTTCGCCAGGGTGCGCACCTTGATGCGCACGCCTTGGCTGGGCTGCGCACCTTGGTGGGCGCCATGGTGCGCACCTTTCGTGCGCTCCAAGGTGCGCACGAAGTCGGAGCTCGGTTTGCCCCGGGTGCGCACCTTGGTGGGCGCCATGGTGCACTCCGAGGTGCCCAAGATTGGTGCGCACCAAGGAGCGCTCCGAAGTGCGCTCCAAGGTGCGCGCGAAGTCGAAAGTTGGGTTAATTGTCCGGTTTGCCTCGGGTGCGCACCTTGCGTGCACCTTCGCCAGGGTGGGCGCCTTGGTGCGCACACCTTGGCTGGGCTGCGCACACCTTGGCACCCGCGTTTCCTTCATTTTAAATTTTTTTTTTTTACAATCTCTCAAGTGGGAAATTCTATAATCTCAACTTTTTTTGCCTTTTCAGGAAACTTTTGAATGGAGCGCATCATTGGTGCGCTCCGAAGTGTGCTCCAAAGCTCTCTCCAGCTGCGTGCACCTGCCCCGGCCGCGCACCCGGCCCCGCCCAGCTTCGCTCACCTGTCCCGGGCGTCTGGTGCGGAACCTTAGAGTAAGAAACATCACCGTGCACCTTGGCCAACGTGCGCGACTCGACCGAGCGCGCACTGGCCGAGGTGCACACCGATTTCACCTGGGTGCGCGCGCAGCACCTCGGGCGCACCGGGGTGCGCGCACAACGCCCGGGTTGCACCGTGGCCTGTGTGCTCGGGGCGCCTCGGGTGCGCGCTCGGTGTCGCCCCCGCGCGCGCGGTAGTGCGGGCAGCGCACCCCGGCCCGGCCCGGCCCCGACGAGAACGCAAACGGGCAAAAGGTTTATTCAAATAGCATTGCGACGCCCGGCGAAAAACTAAAAAAGGGTGCAACACCGGGACTTCCCGGGAGGTCACCCATCCCAGTACTACTCCGGCCCAAGCGCGCTTAACTGCGGAGTTCTGATGGGATCCGGTGCACTAACGCTGGTATGATCGCACCCGTTATGAGCTTGTCGCAGTGTGTACTTAGCAAACCGCGACCCACGTGCGAATCCACCCCGGCCACCCACCCCCGTCGAGGTGCACACCCTCCCTCGCGAAGTGCGCCCCGTTCGCCAAGTGTGAGCCCTGCCCGGGTGCGCGCACCTTGCTAGGGCGTCGGGTGTGCACCCGGCCCGGCCTACGTGCGTGCACCTGGAGGGGGCGTCGTGTGCGTGCAGTGTCCCGTCTGCAACGCGGTGCCCACACACCACCTCGGGCGCAACGACCTGCGCTCACATGTGGGCCGAGTGCACCTTGGTGCATGTTCGGGGCGCCTCGGGTGCACGCTCGATCTTGCCCCGGTGCACCAAGGCGCTCGGTTTGCCCCGGGTGCGCACTTGGTGCAAGGTGGGCACCCAAAATAGGGATCAAGCACCAAAACACAAGTTTCGGGATGCAAAATGGGACCCAAGGACCACAAATGCGTTCCAAGACCCATGATGGGTCCACGAGAACAAAAATGTGTTCCGAGACTTAATAAACAAATATTGGGTTTTAGGAGAAGAAACATGCTCTGATGCCCAAAACGAGAATCGACCCCAAAAAGGCCACAGGCCAAAAGTGGGATGCGAGACAAAAAAAAATGGGACCCGAGGACCAAAATTGGGTTCCCAGGTCGAAGACAGGGCAACCGGACAAGAAACGACCTCTAAGGCTCGAAATGAGTCCCGACGACTAAAACTTGACAAGAAGCACCCATCAGGCACCCAACTCGACACCCATGGGATGCCGACCCACCCGGGCTTCCACCTAGCACACCTTGGCACCCACCCACCCTCGCACCCAACCTCGCACCCAACTTAGCACCTTTGAACCCACATTGGCACTCACCCTGACCCTGGCACCTTGGAACCCACATTGGCACTCACCTTGACCCTGGCACCCACCTTTGCACTCACCTTGGGACCCACCCTGGCTCCCACCTCGGCACCCACCCAGACACCCACCTTGGTTCCTTGGCACCCACCTTGGATCCTTGGCACCCACCCCGACACCCACCTTGGCACGCAACTTGGCTACTTGCCACCCACCTTGGCTCCTTGACGCCCACCCCGACAACCACCCCGTGACCTACCCTGGCTAGGGTTGGTGCACACCCACCCTGGTGCCCACCTTGGCACCCACCCTATGACCCACCTTGGCACGCACCTTAGTACCCACCCCGTTACCCACCCTAGGACCCACCCCGTGACCCACCTTGGCCAGGGTGGGTGCCTTGGTGCGCACAACTTGCCTGGGCTGCACACCAGGGCGGGCTCAAGATGGCACCCGCGTTCCGTTTTTTTCACTATCTTTCAAAACGGAAATTTTAAAATCTCATTTTTTTCTTTTTTTTGCCTTTTCTGGAAATTAGTGAAGGCAGCGCATCAAAGGTGCGCAATGCTGGTGCGAACCCGGGAGCGCTCCGATGTGTGCTCCAAGGTGCGGCGTGCACGAAGTCCGAGCCCGGTTTGCCCCGGGTGCGCACCTCGCGTGCACCTTCGCCGGGGTGAGCACCTTGGCTGGGTTGCGCGCCCTGGTGCGTACCAAGGAGCGCTCTGAAGTGTGCTCCAAGGTGCGGCGTGCACGAAGTCGGAGCCCGGTTTGCCCCGGGTGTGCACCTCGGGTGCGCACCTCGCGTGCACCTTCGCTGCGGTGGGCACCTTGGCTGGGTTGCGCGCCTTGGTGGGCACCATGCAGTGCACGAAGTCGGAGCCCGGTTTGCCCCGGGCGCGCACCTCCGCCAGGGTGGGCACCTTGGTGCGCACAACTTGCCTGGGCTGCGCATCAGGAAGGGCTCAAGATGGCACCCGCGTTCCGTTTTTTTCACTATCTTTCAGAACGGAAATTTTAAAATATCGTTTTTTTTTGCCTTTTCTGGAAATTAGTGAAGGCAGCGCATCAAAGGTGCGCAACGCTGGTGCGAACCTGGGAGCGCTCCGATGTGTGCTCCAAGGTGCGGCGTGCACGAAGTCGGAGCCCGGTTTGCCTCGGGTGCGCCCTGGTGGGCACCATGGTGCGCACCAAGGAGCGCTCCGAAGTGTGCTCCAAGGTGCGGCCTGCACGAAGTCGGAGCCCGGTTTGCCCCGGGTGTGCACCTCGGGTGGGCACCTTGGTGCGCATGCCTTGCCTGGGCTGCGCACCAGGGCGGGCTCAAGATGGCACCCGCGTTCCTTTTTTTTCACTATCTTTCAAAACGGAAATTTTAAAATCTCATTTTTTTTTGCCTTTTTCTGGAAATTAGTGAAGGCAGCGCATCAAAGGTGCGCACCTCGCTGCCCACCACGGTGCGCAACGCCGGTGGGCACCCGGGAGTGCTTCGAAGTGTGCTCCAAGGTGCTGCGTGCACGTTGTCGGAGCCCGGTTTGCCCCGGGTGCGCACCTCGCGTGCACCTTCGTCGGGGTGGGCACCTTGGCTTGGTTTGCCCCGGCTGCGCTCCGAAGCGGGGTTATTGGAGCGCCGCCTCTTTTTTTGTCGGAGCGTTTGGTGGGGTTTCTCGCATTGGCTCTTCCGAGGCCCGGTTGCCACCCTGGCACGCACGAAGTCGGAAGTAGGGTTAATTGCCCGGGTGCGCACCTTTGCCAGGGTGGCACCTTACCTGGGCTGCGCACCAGGGCGGGCTCAAGATGGCACGCGCGTTCCGTTTTTTTCACTATCTTTCAAAACGGAAATTTTAAAATCTCCTTTTTTTTTTGCCTTTTCTGGAAATTAGTGAAGGCAGCGCATCAAAGGTGCGCACCTCGCTGCCCACCTTGGTGTGCTCTGAGGTGCGCACCCGGGAGCGCTACGAAGTGTGCTCCAAGGTGCGGCGTGCACGTTGTCGGAGCCCGGTTTGCCCCGGGTGCGCACCTCGCCTGCACCTTGGCCGGGGTGGGCACCTTGGCTGGGTTTGCCCAGGGTGCGCTCCGAAGCGGGGTTACTGGAGCGCCCCCTCTTTTTTTGTCAGAGAGTTTGGTGGGGTTTCTCGCATTGGCTCTTCCCAGGCCCGGTTGTTGGGTGCGCTCCCACCCTGGCGCGCGCGAAGTTGGAAGTTGGGTTAATTGCCCGGGCGCGCACCTTCGCCAGGGTGGGCACCTTGGTGCGCAAACCTTGGCTGGGCTGCGCACCAGGGCGGGCTCAAGATGGCACCAGCATTCCCTTTTTCTCACTATCTTTCAAAACGGAAATTTTAAAATCTCGTTTTTTTTTTGCCTTTTATGGAAATTAGTGAAGGCATCGCATCAAAGGTGCGCACCTCGCTGCCCACCTTGGTGTGCTCCGAGGTGCCCACCACGGTGCGCAACGCCGGTGCGAACCCGGGAGCGCCCCGATGTGTGCTCCAAGGTGCGGCGTGCACGAAGTCGGACCCCGGTTTGCCCCGGGTGCGCACCTCGCGTGCACCTTGGTGCGCACACCTTGGCTGGGTTGCGCGGCCTGGTGGGCACCATGGTGCGCACCAAGGAGCGCTCCGAAGTGTGCTCCAAGGTGCGGCGTGCACGAAGTCGGAGCCCGGTTTGCCCCGGGTGCGCACCTTCGCCGCGGTGGGCACCATGGCGTGCACGAAGTCGGAGCCCGGTTTGCCCCGGGTGCGCACCTCGCGTGCACCTTCGCCGGGGTGGGCACCTCGGCTGGGTTGCGCGCCCTGGTGCGCACCAAGGAGCGCTCTGAAGTGTGCTCCAAGGTGCGGCGTGCACGAAGTCGGAGCCCGGTTTGCCCCGGGTGTGCACCTCGCGTGCGCACCTCGCGTGCACCTTCGCTGCGGTGGGCACCTTGGCTGGGTTGCGCGCCTTGGTGGGCACCATGCAGTGCACGAAGTCGGAGCCCGGATTGCCCCGGGCGCGCACCTCCGCCAGGGTGGGCACCTTGGTGCGCACAACTTGCCTGGGGTGCGCACCAGGAAGGGCTCAAGATGGCACCCGCGTTCCGTTTTTTTCACTATCTTTCAGAACGGAAATTTTAAAATCTCGTTTTTTTTTGCCTTTTCTGGAAATTAGTGAAGGCAGCGCATCAAAGGTGCGCAACGCTGGTGCGAACCTGGGAGCGCTCCGATGTGTGCTCCAAGGTGCGGCGTGCACGAAGTCGGACCCCGGTTTGCCCCGGGTGCACACCTCGCGTGCACCTTGGTGCGCACACCTTGGCTGGGTTGCGCGCCCTGGTGGGCACCATGGTGCGCACCAAGGAGCGCTCCGAAGTGTGCTCCAAGGTGCGGCGTGCACGAAGTCGGAGCCCGGTTTGCCCCGGGTGCGCACCTCGCGTGCACCTTCGCCGCGGTGGGCACCATGGCGTGCACGAAGTCGGAGCCCGGTTTGCCCCGGGTGCGCACCTCGCGTGCACCTTCGCCGGGGTGGGCACCTTGGTGTGCAGACCTTGGCTGGGTTGCGCGCCCTGGTGGGCACCATGGTGCGCACCAAGGAGCGCTCCGAAGTGTGCTCCAAGGTGCGGCCTGCACGAAGTCGGAGCCCGGTTTGCCCCGGGTGTGCACCTCGGGTGGGCACCTTGGTGCGCATGCCTTGCCTGGGCTGCGCACCAGGGCGGGCTCAAGATGGCACCCGCGTTCCTTTTTTTTCACTATCTTTCAAAATGGAAATTTTAAAATCTCATTTTTTTTTGCCTTTTTCTGGAAATTAGTGAAGGCAGCGCATCAAAGGTGCGCACCTCGCTGCCCACCACGGTGCGCAACGCCGGTGGGCACCCGGGAGTGCTTCGAAGTGTGCTCCAAGGTGCTGCGTGCACGTTGTCGGAGCCCGGTTTGCCCCGGGTGCGCACCTCGCGTGCACCTTCGTCGGGGTGGGCACCTTGGCTGGGTTTGCCCCGGCTGCGCTCCGAAGCGGGGTTATTGGAGCGCCGCCTCTTTTTTTGTCGGAGCGTTTGGTGGGGTTTCTCGCATTGGCTCTTCCGAGGCCCGGTTGCCACCCTGGCGCGCACGAAGTCGGAAGTAGGGTTAATTGCCCGGGTGCGCACCTTTGCCAGGGTGGGCACCTTACCTGGGCTGCGCACCAGGGCGGGCTCAAGATGGCACGCGCGTTCCGTTTTTTTCACTATCTTTCAAAACGGAAATTTTAAAATCTCCTTTTTTTTTTGCCTTTTCTGGAAATTAGTGAAGGCAGCGCATCAAAGGTGCGCACCTCGCTGCCCACCTTGGTGTGCTCTGAGGTGCGCACCCGGGAGCGCTACGAAGTGTGCTCCAAGGTGCGGCGTGCACGTTGTCGGAGCCCGGTTTGCCCCGGGTGCGCACCTCGCCTGCACCTTGGCCGGGGTGGGCACCTTGGCTGGGTTTGCCCAGGGTGCGCTCCGAAGCGGGGTTACTGGAGCGCCCCCTCTTTTTTTGTCAGAGCGTTTGGTGGGGTTTCTCGCATTGGCTCTTCCCAGGCCCGGTTGTTGGGTGCGCTCCCACCCTGGCGCGCGCGAAGTTGGAAGTTGGGTTAATTGCCCGGGCGCGCACCTTCGCCAGGGTGGGCACCTTGGTGCGCACACCTTGGCTGGGCTGCGCACCAGGGCGGGCTCAAGATGGCACCAGCATTCCCTTTTTCTCACTATCTTTCAAAACGGAAATTTTAAAATCTCGTTTTTTTTTTGCCTTTTATGGAAATTAGTGAAGGCATCGCATCAAAGGTGCGCACCTCGCTGCCCACCTTGGTGTGCTCCGAGGTGCCCACCACGGTGCGCAACGCCGGTGCGAACCCGGGAGCGCCCCGATGTGTGCTCCAAGGTGCGGCGTGCACGAAGTCGGACCCCGGTTTGCCCCGGGTGCGCACCTCGCGTGCACCTTGGTGCGCACACCTTGGCTGGGTTGCGCGGCCTGGTGGGCACCATGGTGCGCACCAAGGAGCGCTCCGAAGTGTGCTCCAAGGTGCGGCGTGCACGAAGTCGGAGCCCGGTTTGCCCCGGGTACGCACCTCGCGTGCACCTTCGCCGGGGTGGGCACCTCGGCTGGGTTGCGCGCCCTGGTGCGCACCAAGGAGCGCTCCGAAGTGTGCTCCAAGGTGCGGCGTGCACGAAGTCGGAGCCCGGTTTGCCCCGGGTGCGCACCTTCGCCGCGGTGCGCACCATGGCGTGCACGAAGTCGGAGCCCGGTTTGCCCCGGGTGCGCACCTCGCGTGCACCTTCGGCGGGGTTGCGCGCCCTGGTGGGCACCATGGTGCGCACCAAGGAGCGCTCCGAAGTGTGCTCCAAGGTGCGGCGTGCACGAAGTCGGAGCCCGGTTTGCCCCGGGTGCGCACCTCGCGTGCACCTTCGGCGGGGTTGCGCGCCCTGGTGGGCACCATGGTGCGCACCAAGGAGCGCTCCGAAGTGTGCTCCAAGGTGCGGCGTGCACGAAGTCGGAGCCCGGTTTGCCCCGGGTGCGCACCTCGCGTGCACCTTCGCCGCGGTGGGCACCATGGCGTGCACGAAGTCGGAGCCCGGTTTGCCCCGGGTGCGCACCTCGCGTGCACCTTCGCCGGGGTGGGCACCTCGGCTGGGTTGCGCGCCCTGGTGCGCACCAAGGAGCGCTCCGAAGTGTGCTCCAAGGTGCGGCGTGCACGAAGTCGGAGCCCGGTTTGCCCCGGGTGCGCACCTCGCGTGCACCTTCGCCAGGGTGGGCACCTCGGTGCGCACACCTTCTCAATGTTTTCTTGCCTTTTCTGGAAATTGGTGAAGGCAGCGCATCAAAGGTGCGCACCTCGGTGTGCTCCGAGGTGCGAACCCGAGAGCGCTCCGAGGTGCCCACGAAGTCGAAAGTCGGGTTAATTGCATTGTTTTCCCCGGGTGCGCTCCGAGGTGCGCAACATCGGCGCGCACCAAGGAGGGCTCCGAAGTGTGCTCCAAGGTGCGCACGATGGCGTGCACCTCTGGTGCGCACGATTCGGAGCTCGGTTTGACCGGGGTGCGCACACCTTGGCTGGGTTGCGCACCTTTTGTGCGCTCCAAGGTGCGCACGAAGTCGGAGCTCGGTTTGCCCCGGGTGCGCACCTTCGCCAGGGTGCGCACCTTGATGCGCACGCCTTGGCTGGGCTGCGCACCTTGGTGGGCGCCATGGTGCGCACCTTTCGTGCGCTCCAAGGTGCGCACGAAGTCGGAGCTCGGTTTGCCCCGGGTGCGCACCTTGGTGGGCGCCATGGTGCACTCCGAGGTGCCCAAGATTGGTGCGCACCAAGGAGCGCTCCGAAGTGCGCTCCAAGGTGCGCGCGAAGTCGAAAGTTGGGTTAATTGTCCGGTTTGCCTCGGGTGCGCACCTTGCGTGCACCTTCGCCAGGGTGGGCGCCTTGGTGCGCACACCTTGGCTGGGCTGCGCACACCTTGGCACCCGCGTTTCCTTCATTTTAAATTTTTTTTTTTTACAATCTCTCAAGTGGGAAATTCTATAATCTCAACTTTTTTTGCCTTTTCAGGAAACTTTTGAATGGAGCGCATCATTGGTGCGCTCCGAAGTGTGCTCCAAAGCTCTCTCCAGCTGCGTGCACCTGCCCCGGCCGCGCACCCGGCCCCGCCCAGCTTCGCTCACCTGTCCCGGGCGTCTGGTGCGGAACCTTAGAGTAAGAAACATCACCGTGCACCTCGGCCAACGTGCGCGACTCGACCGAGCGCGCACTGGCCGAGGTGCACACCGATTTCACCTGGGTGCGCGCGCAGCACCTCGGGCGCACCGGGGTGCGCGCACAACGCCCGGGTTGCACCGTGGCCTGTGTGCTCGGGGCGCCTCGGGTGCGCGCTCGGTGTCGCCCCCGCGCGCGCGGTAGTGCGGGCAGCGCACCCCGGCCCGGCCCGGCCCCGACGAGAACGCAAACGGGCAAAAGGTTTATTCAAATAGCATTGCGACGCCCGGCGAAAAACTAAAAAAGGGTGCAACACCGGGACTTCCCGGGAGGTCACCCATCCCAGTACTACTCCGGCCCAAGCGCGCTTAACTGCGGAGTTCTGATGGGATCCGGTGCACTAATGCTGGTATGATCGCACCCGTTATGAGCTTGTCGCAGTGTGTACTTAGCAAACCGCGACCCACGTGCGAATCCACCCCGGCCACCCACCCCCGTCGAGGTGCACACCCTCCCTCGCGAAGTGCGCCCCGTTCGCCAAGTGTGAGCCCTGCCCGGGTGCGCGCACCTTGCTAGGGCGTCGGGTGTGCACCCGGCCCGGCCTACGTGCGTGCACCTGGAGGGGGCGTCGTGTGCGTGCAGTGTCCCGTCTGCAACGCGGTGCCCACACACCACCTCGGGCGCAACGACCTGCGCTCACATGTGGGCCGAGTGCACCTTGGTGCATGTTCGGGGCGCCTCGGGTGCACGCTCGATCTTGCCCCGGTGCACCAAGGCGCTCGGTTTGCCCCGGGTGCGCACTTGGTGCAAGGTGGGCACCCAAAATAGGGATCAAGCACCAAAACACAAGTTTCGGGATGCAAAATGGGACCCAAGGACCACAAATGCGTTCCAAGACCCATGATGGGTCCACGAGAACAAAAATGTGTTCCGAGACTTAATAAACAAATATTGGGTTTTAGGAGAAGAAACATGCTCTGATGCCCAAAACGAGAATCGACCCCGAAAAGGCCACAGGCCAAAAGTGGGATGCGAGACAAAAAAAAATGGGACCCGAGGACCAAAATTGGGTTCCCAGGTCGAAGACAGGGCAACCGGACAAGAAACGACCTCTAAGGCTCGAAATGAGTCCCGACGACTAAAACTTGACAAGAAGCACCCATCAGGCACCCAACTCGACACCCATGGGATGCCGACCCACCCGGGCTTCCACCTAGCACACCTTGGCACCCACCCACCCTCGCACCCAACCTCGCACCCAACTTAGCACCTTTGAACCCACATTGGCACTCACCCTGACCCTGGCACCTTGGAACCCACATTGGCACTCACCTTGACCCTGGCACCCACCTTTGCACTCACCTTGGGACCCACCCTGGCTCCCACCTCGGCACCCACCCAGACACCCACCTTGGTTCCTTGGCACCCACCTTGGATCCTTGGCACCCACCCCGACACCCACCTTGGCACGCAACTTGGCTACTTGCCACCCACCTTGGCTCCTTGACGCCCACCCCGACAACCACCCCGTGACCTACCCTGGCTAGGGTTGGTGCACACCCACCCTGGTGCCCACCTTGGCACCCACCCTATGACCCACCTTGGCACGCACCTTAGTACCCACCCCGTTACCCACCCTAGGACCCACCCCGTGACCCACCTTGGCCAGGGTGGGTGCACCCACCCTGGTGCCCACCTTGGCACCCACCCATCCTAGCACCCAGCCTGTGACCGGGCTTGGAACCCAACCTTGCACCCGCACCCGTCTTGGCCAGTGTGGGTGCGCACCCATCCTGGCACCCACGTTGTGACACACCCTTTAACCCACGCACCCTAGCACCCACGTTGGCACCCACCTTGGAACCCAACCTAGCAACTTGGCACCCACCCCGTGACCCACCTTGGCATCCACCATAGCAGTCGCCGACTTGGCACCCACCTCGGCACCCACCTTGACACTTGTGGACCCACCTTGCCACTCACCCTAGCATCGACCCATCCTAGCACCCACCCTGGCACCTTTGCACCCTAGCACTCACCCATCCTAGCACCTAACCTGTGACCCACCTTGACACTCACCCTCGCACCCACCTTGGAACCCAACCTAGCACCCACCCACCCTGACACCAACCCTAGCACCTACCCACCCTTGCACCCACCCTGTGACCCATCTTGGCACCCACCCATCCTACCACTCAACCTATCACCCACCTTCTCACCCACCTTGGCATCCACCTTAGCACCCACCCACACTGGCACCTTGGCACCCACCTCGGGCAAGGTGGGTGCACACCCACCCTGGCACCCAATTTAGAACCCACCGAGCATGTTACCCACCTTGGCACCCACATTGCAGCCCACCCTAGTACCCACCCTATGACCCACATTGGCATCCACACCCTAGCACCCAGGCACCTCGACACCCGCCTTGACACCCACCCTAGCACTGAACCTGTGACCCACCTTGGAACTCACCCTAGAACCCACCCACCCTGTGAACCACCTTGGCATCCACCTTAGCACCCACCCACCTTGGCACCCACTCTAGCACTCACCCATCCTAACACCCAACTTGTTACCCACCTTGGCACCCGCCCTCGCGTCCACCTTGAAACCCACCCTAGCACCCACCCACGCAGGAGCCCACCTTGGCACCCAACCTAACACCCACGCATCCTGGCACCCAACTTGTGACCCACCTTGGAACCCACCCTAGTACCCACCTTTGAACCCACTATATCACCAACCCACCTTGGCACCCACCCTATGACCCTCTTTGGAATCCACCCTAGCACGCACCCACCCTGGCACCCACCATGGAGCGCACCCTAGCACCCACCCACCTCGGCACGCACCTCAACACCCACCTTGGTGTGCGCACTGCGCCAACCTCTCAAAGACCCTATGTGGTGCGCTCCAAAGTGTACACCTTTGGTGCGCTCCAAGGTGCGCACCTTTGGTGCACACCGAGGTGCACACCAAAGTGTGCACCGAGGTGAGCACCAAAGTGCACTCCAGGGTGCACACCAAGGCGTGCACCTTTGGTGCGGTCAATGCAAACGAATTCGGAAGTTGGGGTCGATGTCCTAATCGCTGCTGCAGACTACACGTATGAGAATCGGACAAATAGCTTTATATAGGGGAGGTGTTGCGTTTGATGGGTCGACTCCCCTGGTTGTGTGCACTGCACCAACTTCAAAGACCCTGTCTTGTTTAAGAAGTCAAAAGTTGGGGTGGATGTCCTAATCATTGCTGCAGTCTACGCATGTATGAGAATCAGACAAATAGCTTATATAGGGGAGGTGTTGCATTCGGTGGGTTGACTCCCCTGGTTGTGCGCACTGCGCCAACCTCAAAGACCCCGCATAGCAGAAGAAGTCGGAAGTCGGATTTTGGTGAGCACCAAGGCATGCACCTTTGGTGCGGTCAACGCAGACGAATTCAGAAGTTGGGGTGGATGTCCTAATCGTTGTTGCAGGCTACACATGTATGAGAATCAGACAAATAGCTTATATAGGGGAGGTGTTGGGTTTGATGGGTCAACTCCCTTGGTTGTGCGCATTACGCCAACCTCAAAGACCTTGTTTTCGTTAAGAAGTCAAAAGTTGGGGTCAATGTCCTAATGGCTCCTGCAGGCTACACATGTATGAGAATCGGACAAATAGCTTATATAGGGGAGGTGTTGGGTTTGATGGGTCGACTCCCCTGGTTGTGCGCATTACGTCAACCTCAAAGACCTTGTTTTCGTTAAGAAGTCAAAAGTTGGGGTCGATGTCCTAATTGCTCCTGTAGACTACACATGTATGAGAATCAGACAAATAGCTTATATAGGGGAGGTGTTGGGTTTGATGGGTTGACTCCCCTAGTTGTTCGCATTACACCAACCTCAAAGACCTTGTTTTCGTTTAGAAGCCGAAAGTTGGGGTCGATGTCCTAATTGCTCCTGCAGGCTACGCATGTATGAGAATCAGACAAATAGCTTATATAGGGGAGGTGTTGGGTTTGATGGGTCGACTCCCCTGGTTGTGCGCATTGCGCCAACCTCAAAGACCCTGCATTGCGGATGAAGTCGAAAGTCAGAGTTTGGTGTGCTACAAGGTGTGGTCGAAGGTGCTCACCTAGGTGTGCACCTTTGGAGCACAGGAAAAGTGCCCTCCAAAAGTGCGCACCTTTGGAGTGCACAAAAGTGCCCTCCAAAAGTGCGCACCTTTGGAGCGCAGAAAAGTGCCCTCCAAAAAGTGCCCTCCAAAAGTGCGCACCTTTGGAGCGCAGAAAAGTGCCCTCCAAAAAGTGCCCTCCAAAAGTGCGCACCTTTGGAGCGCAGAAAAGTGCCCTCCAAAAAGTGCCCTCCAAAAGTGCGCACCTTTGGAGCGCAGAAAAGTGCCCTCCAAAAAGTGCCCTCCAAAAGTGCGCACCTTTGGAGCGCAGAAAAGTGCCCTCCAAAAAGTGCCCTCCAAAAGTGCGCACCTTTGGAGCGCAGAAAAGTGCCCTCCAAAAAGTGCCCTCCAAAAGTGCGCACCTTTGGAGCGCAGAAAAGTGCCCTCCAAAAAGTGCCCTCCAAAAGTGCGCACCTTTGGAGCGCAGAAAAGTGCCCTCCAAAAAGTGCCCTCCAAAAGTGCGCACCTTTGGAGCGCAGAAAAGTGCCCTCCAAAAAGTGCCCTCCAAAAGTGCGCACCTTTGGAGCGCAGAAAAGTGCCCTCCAAAAGTGCGCACCTTTGGAGCGCACAAAAGTGCCCTCCAAAAGTGCGCACTTTTGGTGCGCACCAAGGCGCTGGTTCGGTCGTTGCAGGCGAGTTCGGAAGTTGGGGTCGATGTCCTGAGCGGAGGTGCAAACTACACAGGTGTCGGAATCGGACAAATAGCTTATATAGGGGAGGTGTATGCTTCGATGGGTCGACTCCCCAGGTTGAGCGCACCGCGCCAACCTCAAAGACCCTACGGTATGGATGAAGTCGGAAGTTGGGTCCGATGACCAATTCGATTAGTAGGTATGCTCATGAGGTCGGAATTTGGGTCCGATGACCTGCCATGTGCAGGAAGGCGAATGTTGACACTGTGCGTTGCAAGGTGCACACCAAGGCGCTGGTGCGGTCTTTTTAGTCGAGTTCGGAAGTTGGGGTCGATGTCCTGATCGGAGGTGCAAGCTACACAGGTGTGGGAATCGGACAAATAGCTTATATAGGGGAGGTGTATGCTTCGTTGGGTCGACTCCCCGGGTTGAGCGCACCGCGCCAACCTCAAAGACCCTACGGTATGGATGAAGTCGGAAGTTGGGTCCGATGACCGATTCGATATGTAGGCATACTCGCGAGGTCGGAATTTGGGTCCGATGACCTGCCACGTGCAGGAAGGCGAATGTTGGCACTGTGCGTTGCAAGGTGCGCACCAAGGCGCTGGTTCGGTCGTTGGAGGCGAGTTCGGAAGTTGGGGTCGATGTCTTGATCGGAGGTGCAAACTACACAGGTGTGGGAATCGGACAAATAGCTTATATAGGGGAGGTGTATGCTTCGTTGGGTCGACTCCCCGGGTTGAGCGCACCGCGCCAACCTCAAAGACCCTACGGTATGGATGAAGTCGGAAGTTGGGTCCGATGACCGATTCGATATGTAGGCATACTCGCGAGGTCGGAATTTGGGTCCGATGACCTGCCATGTGCAGGAAGGCGAATGTTGGGACTGTGCGTCGCAAGGTGCGCACCAAGGCGCTGGTGCCGTCGTTGCAGTCGAGTTCGGAAGTTGGGGTCGATGTCCTGGTCAGAGGTGCAAACTACACAGGTGTGGGAATCGGACAAATAGCTTATATAGGGGAGGTGTATGCTTCGATGGGTCGACTCCCTGGGTTGAGCGCACCGCGCCAACCTCAAAGACCCTACAGTATGGATGAAGTCGGAAGTTGGGTCCGATGACCGATTCGATACGTAGGCATATTGGCGAGGTCTGAATTTGTGTCCGATGACCTGCCATGCGCAGGAAGGCGGAATTTGGGTCCGATGACCGAGTTGATGGCGTGCCATGCGCAGAAAGGCGGAATTTGGGTCCGATGACCGAGTTGATGTTGATGGCCCGCCATGCACAGGAAGGCGGAATTTGGGTCCGATGACCGATTTGAAGGCGTGCCATACGCAAAAAGGCGGAGTTTGGGTCCGATGACCGAGTTGATATTGATGGCCCGCCATGCGCAGGAAGGCGGAATTTGGGTCCGATGACCTGACATACGCATGGAGTCCGACTCGGGGGCCGATGTTCGATTCGATGACTTGCATTGTGGGTAAAGTCGGAAGTTGTGGTCTTTGACCCGATTCGATGACCAGACTTCGGCTGCTTGAGAATCGGACAAATAACTTATATAGGGGAGGTAGTGTTCTCGAGCATCCTCCCCCCGTGCCCGTTTATGTCGATTGATGCTGGTGCTCGACTGGTTGGAGCGCTCGGATGCAAAAATCTTGCACCAGGATTTATCGATTGTGATGGACACGGCAAGTCTCCTGATTGCTATGCAGGAGCTCATCGTGAATCTCTATGCGGCCTTGGTATGGACTCGACCTGCGGAATGGTTCGGCAATGGTAGTCGCTCCAACACGTCCTTGCAATGGCCACAGAGGTGATTCGACTAGAGCTCCAGTCTAGCTTTTGGGTTGCTTGGCGGACTGGTATAGCCGCGATCGAGTTCCGGCCATGAACGTTTTAGATAGCTCTTGGGCTTTCTGGGACGGAAGTCGGAAGTTTGGGCTGTTGTCCGATTTGATGACCATTCTTCGGATGTGTGAGAATCGGACAAATAACTTATATAGGGGACTGTGTTGTCTCACGCAGCCCCCTCCGTGCCCCTCTATCTCGACCGATGTTGGTGCTTGAAAGGGTTGGGATCGCTCGGATTTATAAACGTGCACCACCATTTGTCGAGTGTGAGGGACGCGGCAGGTCTCCTAAATGCTATGCGGGCGCTCTCTGAGAATCTCTATCCGGCCTCGACACAGACTAGTCTTGCTGAATGGTTTGGCACTGGTAGTCGATCCAACACGTCGTTGTTGTGGCCGCCTAGGCGATTCGATTCGAGCCCCCGTCTAGCTTTTGGGTTGCTTGGCGGATTTTGCCCTATCCGCAAGTGAGCTCGGTCCCTAAACGTTCGAGAAACCCGATTGCTATGCGCCGACTCTCTTTCTTGCGAGCCTCCATCTAGCTTTTGGGTCTCTACGGAACGGAAGTCGGAATCTGGGACCGTTGTTTGATTCGACGAGGCAGACTACGGTTGTGCGAGAATCGGACAAATAACTTATATAGGGGAGGTGTTGACTGGAGCATTCTCCCCCGTGCCCCTCTAACTCGACCAATGCTGGCGCTCGAACGGTGGTAGCGCTCGGATTTTCATTGAGCGCCAGCATTGGTCGATTTAGAGGGGCATGCGAGATTCCCGAATGCTATGCGAGGGCTCTAACGGAAATGTCTATTGGTTTCGGTATGGATGCAATTGCGAGTGGTTCGGCAAAGGTAGTCGTTCCGATGCGTCCATGTCGTGGCCAAATCGATAATTCGATTTGAGCCCTCGTATAGCATTTGGGTCTCTCGATGTGATTCCGCATTCCAGTCCCTTTGGGCACTGCTTGAGCCGCATCCCAGGGGGTTCCCTTCCCAATAATCTGCCTCGCAACCCGATTGCTATGCGGTGAGGCTCCTCGGCCGCCTCGGAACTATCTGTGTATCAGACGCATCGCGGGATAAGGGGTTGGCAACGGTAGTCGCCCCAAGCGCGTCCGATGCTTGGACCATTTCGAGGCGGCCCTGAAGCCTCTTCCGTCTAGCCGTTGGGTCCTTCTCGCCGCATCCCTCGCCTCGCACCCCGATTGCTATGCGGTGAGGCTCCTCGGCCGCCTCGGAACTATCTGTGTATCGGACGCGTCGCGGGATAAGGGGTTGTCACTGGTAGTCGCCCCAAGCGCGTCCGATGCTTGGACCATTCCGAGGCGGCCCTGAAGCCTCTTCCGTCTAGCCGTTGGGTCCTTCTCGCCGCATCCCTTGCCTCGCACCCCGATTGCTATGCGGTGAGGCTCCTCGGCCGCCTCGGAACTATCTGTGTATCGGACGCGTCGCGGGATAAGGGGTTGTCATTGGTAGTCGCCCCAAGCGCGTCCGATGCTTGGACCATTCCGAGGCGGCCCTGAAGCCTCTTCCGTCTAGCCGTTGGGTCCTTCTCGCCGCATCCCTCGCCTCGCACCCCGATTGCTATGCGGTGAGGCTCCTCGGCCGCCTCGGAACTATCTGTGTATCGGACGCGTCGCGGGATAAGGGGTTGTCACTGGTAGTCGCCCCAAGCGCGTCCGATGCTTGGACCATTCCGAGGCGGCCCTGAAGCCTCTTCCGTCTAGCCGTTGGGTCCTTCTCGCCGCATCCCTCGCCTCGCACCCCGATTGCTATGCGGTGAGGCTCCTCGGCCGCCTCGGAACTATCTGTGTATCGGACGCGTCGCGGGATAAGGGGTTGTCACTGGTAGTCGCCCCAAGCGCGTTCGATGCTTGGACCATTCCGAGGCGGCCCTGAAGCCTCTTCCGTCTAGCCGTTGGGTCCTTCTCGCCGCATCCCTCGCCTCGCACCCCGATTGCTATGCGGTGAGGCTCCTCGGCCGCCTTGGAACTATCTGTGTATCGGACGCGTCGCGGGATAAGGGGTTGTCACTGGTAGTCGCCCCAAGCGCGTCCGATGCTTGGACCATTCCGAGGCGGACCCGAAGCCTCTTCCGTCTAGCCGTTGGGTCCTTCTCGCCGCATCCTTCGCCTCGCACCCCGATTGCTATGCGGTGAGGCTCCTCGGCCGCCTCGGAACTATCTGTGTATCGGACGCGTCGCGGGATAAGGGGTTGTCACTGGTAGTCGCCCCAAGCGCGTCCGATGCTTGGACCATTCCGAGGCGGACCCGAAGCCTCTTCCGTCTAGCCGTTGGGTCCTTCTCGCCGCATCCCTCGCCTCGCACCCCGATTGCTATGCGGTGAGGCTCCTCGGCCGCCTTGGAACTATCTGTGTATCGGACGCGTCGCGGGATAAGGGGTTGTCACTGGTAGTCGCCCCAAGCGCGTCCGATGCTTGGACCATTCCGAGGCGGACCCGAAGCCTCTTCCGTCTAGCCGTTGGGTCCTTCTCGCCGCATCCCTCGCCTCGCACCCCGATTGCTATGCGGTGAGGCTCCTCGGCCGCCTTGGAACTATCTGTGTATCGGACGCATCGCGGGATAAGGGGTTGTCACTGGTAGTCGCCCCAAGCGCGTCCGATGCTTGGACCATTCCGAGGCGGACCCGAAGCCTCTTCCGTCTAGCCGTTGGGTCCTTCTCGCCGCATCCCTCGCCTCGCACCCCGATTGCTATGCGGTGAGGCTCCTCGGCCGCCTTGGAACTATCTGTGTATCGGACGCGTCGCGGGATAAGGGGTTGTCACTGGTAGTCGCCCCAAGCGCGTCCGATGCTTGGACCATTCCGAGGCGGCCCCGAAGCCTCTTCCGTGTAGCCGTTGGGTCCTTCTCGCCGCATCCCTCGCCTCGCACCCCGATTGCTATGCGGTGAGGCTCCTCGGCCGCCTTGGAACTATCTGTGTATCGGACGCGTCGCGGGATAAGGGGTTGTCACTGGTAGTCGCCCCAAGCGCGTCCGATGCTTGGACCATTCCGAGGCGGCCCCGAAGCCTCTTCCGTGTAGCCGTTGGGTCCTTCTCGCCGCATCCCTCGCCTCGCACCCCGATTGCTATGCGGTGAGGCTCCTCGGCCGCCTTGGAACTATCTGTGTATCGGACGCGTCGCGGGATAAGGGGTTGTCACTGGTAGTCGCCCCAAGCGCGTCCGATGCTTGGACCATTCCGAGGCGGACCTGAAGCCTCTTCCCTCTAGCCGTTGGGGCTTTCTCGCCGCATCCCTCGCCTCGCACCCTGATTGCTATGCTGTGAGGCTCCTCGGCCGCCTTGGAACTATCTGTGTATCGGACGCATCGCGGGATAAGGGGTTGGCAGTGGTAGTCGCCCCAAGCGCATCCGATGCTTGGACCATTCCGAGGCGGCCCTGCAGCCTCTTCCGTCTAGCCGTTGGGGCCATCTCGCCGCATCCCCCACCTCGCACCACGATTGCTATGCGGTGAGGCTCCTTGGCCGCCTCGGAACTATCTGTGTATCGGACGCATCGCGGGATAAGGGGTTGTCACTGGTAGTCGCCCCAAGCGCGTCCGATGCTTGGACTATTCCGAGGCGGCCCTGCAGCCTCTTCCGTCTAGCCGTTGGGGCCATCTCGCTGCATCCCCCACCTCCTCGGCCGCCTCGGAACTATCTGTGTATCGGACGCATCGCGGGATAAGGGGTTGGCAGTGGTAGTCGCCCCAAGCGCGTCCGATGCTTGGACTATTCCGAGGCAGCCCTGCAGCCTCTTCCGTCTAGCCTTTGGGGCCATCTCGCCGCATCCCTCGCCTCGCACCCCGATTGCTATGCGGTGAGGCTCCTCGGCCGCCTGGGAACTATCTTCGTATCGGACGCATCGCGGGATAAGGGGTTGTCACTGGTAGTCGCCCCAAGCGCGTCCGATGCTTGGACTATTCCGAGGCGGCCCTGTGGCCTCTTCCGTCTAGCCGTTGGGGCCATCTCGCCGCATCCCCCACCTCGCACCCCGATTGCTATGCGGTGAGGCTCTTCGGCCGCCTTGGAACTATCTTCGTATCGGACGCATCGCGGGATAAGGGGTTGTCACTGGTAGTGGCCCCAAGCGCGTCCGATGCTTGGACTATTCCGAGGCGGCCCTGCAGCCTCTTCCGTCTAGCCGTTGGGGCCATCTCGCCGCATCCCCCACCTCGCACCCCGATTGCTATGCGGTGAGGCTCCTCGGCCGCCTTGGAACTATCTTCGTATCGGACGCATCGCGGGATAAGGGGTTGTCACTGGTAGTCGCCCCAAGCGCGTCCAATGCTTGGACTATTCCGACGCGGCCCTGTGGCCTCTTCCGTCTAGCCGTTGGGGCCATCTCGCCGCATCCCCCACCTCGCACCCCGATTGCTATGCGGTGAGGCTCCTCGGCCGCCTTGGAACCATCTTCGTATCGGACGCATCGCGGGATAGGGGGCTGTCACTGGTAGTCGCCCCAAGCGTGTCCGATGCTTGGACCATTCCTAGGCGGCCCTGAAGCCTCTTCCGTCTAGCCGTTGGGGCCTTCCCGCCCCATCCCTCGCCTCGCACCCCCGATTGCTATGCGGTGAGGCTCCTCGGCCGCCTTGGAACCATCTGTGTATCGGACGCATCGCGGGATAAGGGGTTGGCACTGGCAGTCGCCCCAAGCGCGTCCGATGCTTGGACCATTCCGAGGTGGCCCTGAAGCCTCTTCCGTCTAGCCGTTGGGGCCTTCCCGCCCCATCCCTCGCCTCGCACCCCGATTGATATGCGGTGAGGCTCCTCGGCCGCCTTGGAACTATCTGTGTATCGGACGCATCGCGGGATAAGGGGTTGGCACTGGTAGTCGTCCCAATCGCATCCGATGCTTGGACCATTCCGAGGCGGCCCTGCAGCCTCTTCCGTTTAGCCGTCGGGGCCTTCCCGCCGCATCCCTCGCCTCGCATCCCGATTCCTATGCGGTGAGTCTTCTCGGCCGCCGCGGAACTATACCTGTTATTGCTACTGCATCCTTCGGCTGGTAACCTCCTCTGCCGCCTTGGAACGTTCTCTTTGTCGGACGCGTCGCGGGATAAGGGGTTGGCACTGGTAGTCGCCCCAAGCGCGCCCGATGCATAGACCGCTCCGAGTCGACCTTGCTTTCAGCCTCTCACATGCATAGACCTCTCTGAGTCGACCCTGCAGCCTCTCACGTTTAGCCTTTGGAATCTCGCCTCACAACATGATTGCTATCCTTGATGCATCCCTTGCCTCGAGCCCTGATTGCTTTCTTGGCTGCATCCCTCCTCTCCTCACAGCCCGGTTGTCATCACTGCTTCATCCGTCGCTTCATGCATTCTGGCTGCTGGGCCCTTCCCACCGCACACCTCGATTGCTATCTCTTCTGCATCACACACCCCGATTGCTATCTCTGCTACATCCCTCGGCTCTCACTTCTGCATCCTTCGCCTCACACCTCGATTGCTATCAATGCTGCATCCGTAACCTCACACCCCGATTGCTATGCGGGGAGGCTCCTTGGC
>NW_026728984.1:0-15000 GCF_030272615.1 Cryptomeria japonica | reverse complement strand
CTCGTTTTTTTTTGCCTTTTCTGGAAATTAGTGAAGGCAGCGCATCAAAGGTGCGCAACGCTGGTGCGAACCTGGGAGCGCTCCGATGTGTGCTCCAAGGTGCGGCGTGCACGAAGTCGGACCCCGGTTTGCCCCGGGTGCGCACCTCGCGTGCACCTTGGTGCGCACACCTTGGCTGGGTTGCGCGCCCTGGTGGGCACCATGGTGCGCACCAAGGAGCGCTCCGAAGTGTGCTCCAAGGTGCGGCGTGCACGAAGTCGGAGCCCGGTTTGCCCCGGGTGCGCACCTCGCGTGCACCTTCGCCGCGGTGGGCACCATGGCGTGCACGAAGTCGGAGCCCGGTTTGCCCCGGGTGCGCACCTCGCGTGCACCTTCGCCGGGGTGGGCACCTTGGTGTGCAGACCTTGGCTGGGTTGCGCGCCCTGGTGGGCACCATGGTGCGCACCAAGGAGTGCTCCGAAGTGTGCTCCAAGGTGCGGCCTGCACGAAGTCGGAGCCCGGTTTGCCCCGGGTGTGCACCTCGGGTGGGCACCTTGGTGCGCATGCCTTGCCTGGGCTGCGCACCAGGGCGGGCTCAAGATGGCACCCGCGTTCCTTTTTTTTCACTATCTTTCAAAACGGAAATTTTAAAATCTCATTTTTTTTTGCCTTTTTCTGGAAATTAGTGAAGGCAGCGCATCAAAGGTGCGCACCTCGCTGCCCACCACGGTGCGCAACGCCGGTGGGCACCCGGGAGTGCTTCGAAGTGTGCTCCAAGGTGCTGCGTGCACGTTGTCGGAGCCCGGTTTGCCCCGGGTGCGCACCTCGCGTGCACCTTCGTCGGGGTGGGCACCTTGGCTGGGTTTGCCCCGGCTGCGCTCCGAAGCGGGGTTATTGGAGCGCCGCCTCTTTTTTTGTCGGAGCGTTTGGTGGGGTTTCTCGCATTGGCTCTTCCGAGGCCCGGTTGCCACCCTGGCGCGCACGAAGTCGGAAGTAGGGTTAATTGCCCGGGTGCGCACCTTTGCCAGGGTGGGCACCTTACCTGGGCTGCGCACCAGGGCGGGCTCAAGATGGCACGCGCGTTCCGTTTTTTTCACTATCTTTCAAAACGGAAATTTTAAAATCTCCTTTTTTTTTTGCCTTTTCTGGAAATTAGTGAAGGCAGCGCATCAAAGGTGCGCACCTCGCTGCCCACCTTGGTGTGCTCTGAGGTGCGCACCCGGGAGCGCTACGAAGTGTGCTCCAAGGTGCGGCGTGCACGTTGTCGGAGCCCGGTTTGCCCCGGGTGCGCACCTCGCCTGCACCTTGGCCGGGGTGGGCACCTTGGCTGGGTTTGCCCAGGGTGCGCTCCGAAGCGGGGTTACTGGAGCGCCCCCTCTTTTTTTGTCAGAGCGTTTGGTGGGGTTTCTCGCATTGGCTCTTCCCAGGCCCGGTTGTTGGGTGCGCTCCCACCCTGGCGCGCGCGAAGTTGGAAGTTGGGTTAATTGCCCGGGCGCGCACCTTCGCCAGGGTGGGCACCTTGGTGCGCACACCTTGGCTGGGCTGCGCACCAGGGCGGGCTCAAGATGGCACCAGCATTCCCTTTTTCTCACTATCTTTCAAAACGGAAATTTTAAAATCTCGTTTTTTTTTTGCCTTTTATGGAAATTAGTGAAGGCATCGCATCAAAGGTGCGCACCTCGCTGCCCACCTTGGTGTGCTCCGAGGTGCCCACCACGGTGCGCAACGCCGGTGCGAACCCGGGAGCGCCCCGATGTGTGCTCCAAGGTGCGGCGTGCACGAAGTCGGACCCCGGTTTGCCCCGGGTGCGCACCTCGCGTGCACCTTGGTGCGCACACCTTGGCTGGGTTGCGCGGCCTGGTGGGCACCATGGTGCGCACCAAGGAGCGCTCCGAAGTGTGCTCCAAGGTGCGGCGTGCACGAAGTCGGAGCCCGGTTTGCCCCGGGTACGCACCTCGCGTGCACCTTCGCCGGGGTGGGCACCTCGGCTGGGTTGCGCGCCCTGGTGCGCACCAAGGAGCGCTCCGAAGTGTGCTCCAAGGTGCGGCGTGCACGAAGTCGGAGCCCGGTTTGCCCCGGGTGCGCACCTTCGCCGCGGTGCGCACCATGGCGTGCACGAAGTCGGAGCCCGGTTTGCCCCGGGTGCGCACCTCGCGTGCACCTTCGGCGGGGTTGCGCGCCCTGGTGGGCACCATGGTGCGCACCAAGGAGCGCTCCGAAGTGTGCTCCAAGGTGCGGCGTGCACGAAGTCGGAGCCCGGTTTGCCCCGGGTGCGCACCTCGCGTGCACCTTCGGCGGGGTTGCGCGCCCTGGTGGGCACCATGGTGCGCACCAAGGAGCGCTCCGAAGTGTGCTCCAAGGTGCGGCGTGCACGAAGTCGGAGCCCGGTTTGCCCCGGGTGCGCACCTCGCGTGCACCTTCGCCGCGGTGGGCACCATGGCGTGCACGAAGTCGGAGCCCGGTTTGCCCCGGGTGCGCACCTCGCGTGCACCTTCGCCGGGGTGGGCACCTCGGCTGGGTTGCGCGCCCTGGTGCGCACCAAGGAGCGCTCCGAAGTGTGCTCCAAGGTGCGGCGTGCACGAAGTCGGAGCCCGGTTTGCCCCGGGTGCGCACCTCGCGTGCACCTTCGCCAGGGTGGGCACCTCGGTGCGCACACCTTCTCAATGTTTTCTTGCCTTTTCTGGAAATTGGTGAAGGCAGCGCATCAAAGGTGCGCACCTCGGTGTGCTCCGAGGTGCGAACCCGAGAGCGCTCCGAGGTGCCCACGAAGTCGAAAGTCGGGTTAATTGCATTGTTTTCCCCGGGTGCGCTCCGAGGTGCGCAACATCGGCGCGCACCAAGGAGGGCTCCGAAGTGTGCTCCAAGGTGCGCACGATGGCGTGCACCTCTGGTGCGCACGATTCGGAGCTCGGTTTGACCGGGGTGCGCACACCTTGGCTGGGTTGCGCACCTTTTGTGCGCTCCAAGGTGCGCACGAAGTCGGAGCTCGGTTTGCCCCGGGTGCGCACCTTCGCCAGGGTGCGCACCTTGATGCGCACGCCTTGGCTGGGCTGCGCACCTTGGTGGGCGCCATGGTGCGCACCTTTCGTGCGCTCCAAGGTGCGCACGAAGTCGGAGCTCGGTTTGCCCCGGGTGCGCACCTTGGTGGGCGCCATGGTGCACTCCGAGGTGCCCAAGATTGGTGCGCACCAAGGAGCGCTCCGAAGTGCGCTCCAAGGTGCGCGCGAAGTCGAAAGTTGGGTTAATTGTCCGGTTTGCCTCGGGTGCGCACCTTGCGTGCACCTTCGCCAGGGTGGGCGCCTTGGTGCGCACACCTTGGCTGGGCTGCGCACACCTTGGCACCCGCGTTTCCTTCATTTTAAATTTTTTTTTTTTACAATCTCTCAAGTGGGAAATTCTATAATCTCAACTTTTTTTGCCTTTTCAGGAAACTTTTGAATGGAGCGCATCATTGGTGCGCTCCGAAGTGTGCTCCAAAGCTCTCTCCAGCTGCGTGCACCTGCCCCGGCCGCGCACCCGGCCCCGCCCAGCTTCGCTCACCTGTCCCGGGCGTCTGGTGCGGAACCTTAGAGTAAGAAACATCACCGTGCACCTTGGCCAACGTGCGCGACTCGACCGAGCGCGCACTGGCCGAGGTGCACACCGATTTCACCTGGGTGCGCGCGCAGCACCTCGGGCGCACCGGGGTGCGCGCACAACGCCCGGGTTGCACCGTGGCCTGTGTGCTCGGGGTGCCTCGGGTGCGCGCTCGGTGTCGCCCCCGCGCGCGCGGTAGTGCGGGCAGCGCACCCCGGCCCGGCCCGGCCCCGACGAGAACGCAAACGGGCAAAAGGTTTATTCAAATAGCATTGCGACGCCCGGCGAAAAACTAAAAAAGGGTGCAACACCGGGACTTCCCGGGAGGTCACCCATCCCAGTACTACTCCGGCCCAAGCGCGCTTAACTGCGGAGTTCTGATGGGATCCGGTGCACTAATGCTGGTATGATCGCACCCGTTATGAGCTTGTCGCAGTGTGTACTTAGCAAACCGCGACCCACGTGCGAATCCACCCCGGCCACCCACCCCCGTCGAGGTGCACACCCTCCCTCGCGAAGTGCGCCCCGTTCGCCAAGTGTGAGCCCTGCCCGGGTGCGCGCACCTTGCTAGGGCGTCGGGTGTGCACCCGGCCCGGCCTACGTGCGTGCACCTGGAGGGGGCGTCGTGTGCGTGCAGTGTCCCGTCTGCAACGCGGTGCCCACACACCACCTCGGGCGCAACGACCTGCGCTCACATGTGGGCCGAGTGCACCTTGGTGCATGTTCGGGGCGCCTCGGGTGCACGCTCGATCTTGCCCCGGTGCACCAAGGCGCTCGGTTTGCCCCGGGTGCGCACTTGGTGCAAGGTGGGCACCCAAAATAGGGATCAAGCACCAAAACACAAGTTTCGGGATGCAAAATGGGACCCAAGGACCACAAATGCGTTCCAAGACCCATGATGGGTCCACGAGAACAAAAATGTGTTCCGAGACTTAATAAACAAATATTGGGTTTTAGGAGAAGAAACATGCTCTGATGCCCAAAACGAGAATCGACCCCGAAAAGGCCACAGGCCAAAAGTGGGATGCGAGACAAAAAAAAATGGGACCCGAGGACCAAAATTGGGTTCCCAGGTCGAAGACAGGGCAACCGGACAAGAAACGACCTCTAAGGCTCGAAATGAGTCCCGACGACTAAAACTTGACAAGAAGCACCCATCAGGCACCCAACTCGACACCCATGGGATGCCGACCCACCCGGGCTTCCACCTAGCACACCTTGGCACCCACCCACCCTCGCACCCAACCTCGCACCCAACTTAGCACCTTTGAACCCACATTGGCACTCACCCTGACCCTGGCACCTTGGAACCCACATTGGCACTCACCTTGACCCTGGCACCCACCTTTGCACTCACCTTGGGACCCACCCTGGCTCCCACCTCGGCACCCACCCAGACACCCACCTTGGTTCCTTGGCACCCACCTTGGATCCTTGGCACCCACCCCGACACCCACCTTGGCACGCAACTTGGCTACTTGCCACCCACCTTGGCTCCTTGACGCCCACCCCGACAACCACCCCGTGACCTACCCTGGCTAGGGTTGGTGCACACCCACCCTGGTGCCCACCTTGGCACCCACCCTATGACCCACCTTGGCACGCACCTTAGTACCCACCCCGTTACCCACCCTAGGACCCACCCCGTGACCCACCTTGGCCAGGGTGGGTGCACCCACCCTGGTGCCCACCTTGGCACCCACCCATCCTAGCACCCAGCCTGTGACCGGGCTTGGAACCCAACCTTGCACCCGCACCCGTCTTGGCCAGTGTGGGTGCGCACCCATCCTGGCACCCACGTTGTGACACACCCTTTAACCCACGCACCCTAGCACCCACGTTGGCACCCACCTTGGAACCCAACCTAGCAACTTGGCACCCACCCCGTGACCCACCTTGGCATCCACCATAGCAGTCGCCGACTTGGCACCCACCTCGGCACCCACCTTGACACTTGTGGACCCACCTTGCCACTCACCCTAGCATCGACCCATCCTAGCACCCACCCTGGCACCTTTGCACCCTAGCACTCACCCATCCTAGCACCTAACCTGTGACCCACCTTGACACTCACCCTCGCACCCACCTTGGAACCCAACCTAGCACCCACCCACCCTGACACCAACCCTAGCACCTACCCACCCTTGCACCCACCCTGTGACCCATCTTGGCACCCACCCATCCTACCACTCAACCTATCACCCACCTTCTCACCCACCTTGGCATCCACCTTAGCACCCACCCACACTGGCACCTTGGCACCCACCTCGGGCAAGGTGGGTGCACACCCACCCTGGCACCCAATTTAGAACCCACCGAGCATGTTACCCACCTTGGCACCCACATTGCAGCCCACCCTAGTACCCACCCTATGACCCACATTGGCATCCACACCCTAGCACCCAGGCACCTCGACACCCGCCTTGACACCCACCCTAGCACTGAACCTGTGACCCACCTTGGAACTCACCCTAGAACCCACCCACCCTGTGAACCACCTTGGCATCCACCTTAGCACCCACCCACCTTGGCACCCACTCTAGCACTCACCCATCCTAACACCCAACTTGTTACCCACCTTGGCACCCGCCCTCGCGTCCACCTTGAAACCCACCCTAGCACCCACCCACGCAGGAGCCCACCTTGGCACCCAACCTAACACCCACGCATCCTGGCACCCAACTTGTGACCCACCTTGGAACCCACCCTAGTACCCACCTTTGAACCCACTATATCACCAACCCACCTTGGCACCCACCCTATGACCCTCTTTGGAATCCACCCTAGCACGCACCCACCCTGGCACCCACCATGGAGCGCACCCTAGCACCCACCCACCTCGGCACGCACCTCAACACCCACCTTGGTGTGCGCACTGCGCCAACCTCTCAAAGACCCTATGTGGTGCGCTCCAAAGTGTACACCTTTGGTGCGCTCCAAGGTGCGCACCTTTGGTGCACACCGAGGTGCACACCAAAGTGTGCACCGAGGTGAGCACCAAAGTGCACTCCAGGGTGCACACCAAGGCGTGCACCTTTGGTGCGGTCAATGCAAACGAATTCGGAAGTTGGGGTCGATGTCCTAATCGCTGCTGCAGACTACACGTATGAGAATCGGACAAATAGCTTTATATAGGGGAGGTGTTGCGTTTGATGGGTCGACTCCCCTGGTTGTGTGCACTGCACCAACTTCAAAGACCCTGTCTTGTTTAAGAAGTCAAAAGTTGGGGTGGATGTCCTAATCATTGCTGCAGTCTACGCATGTATGAGAATCAGACAAATAGCTTATATAGGGGAGGTGTTGCATTCGGTGGGTTGACTCCCCTGGTTGTGCGCACTGCGCCAACCTCAAAGACCCCGCATAGCAGAAGAAGTCGGAAGTCGGATTTTGGTGAGCACCAAGGCGTGCACCTTTGGTGCGGTCAACGCAGACGAATTCAGAAGTTGGGGTGGATGTCCTAATCGTTGTTGCAGGCTACACATGTATGAGAATCAGACAAATAGCTTATATAGGGGAGGTGTTGGGTTTGATGGGTCAACTCCCTTGGTTGTGCGCATTACGCCAACCTCAAAGACCTTGTTTTCGTTAAGAAGTCAAAAGTTGGGGTCAATGTCCTAATGGCTCCTGCAGGCTACACATGTATGAGAATCGGACAAATAGCTTATATAGGGGAGGTGTTGGGTTTGATGGGTCGACTCCCCTGGTTGTGCGCATTACGTCAACCTCAAAGACCTTGTTTTCGTTAAGAAGTCAAAAGTTGGGGTCGATGTCCTAATTGCTCCTGTAGACTACACATGTATGAGAATCAGACAAATAGCTTATATAGGGGAGGTGTTGGGTTTGATGGGTTGACTCCCCTAGTTGTTCGCATTACACCAACCTCAAAGACCTTGTTTTCGTTTAGAAGCCGAAAGTTGGGGTCGATGTCCTAATTGCTCCTGCAGGCTACGCATGTATGAGAATCAGACAAATAGCTTATATAGGGGAGGTGTTGGGTTTGATGGGTCGACTCCCCTGGTTGTGCGCATTGCGCCAACCTCAAAGACCCTGCATTGCGGATGAAGTCGAAAGTCAGAGTTTGGTGTGCTACAAGGTGTGGTCGAAGGTGCTCACCTAGGTGTGCACCTTTGGAGCACAGGAAAAGTGCCCTCCAAAAGTGCGCACCTTTGGAGTGCACAAAAGTGCCCTCCAAAAGTGCGCACCTTTGGAGCGCAGAAAAGTGCCCTCCAAAAAGTGCCCTCCAAAAGTGCGCACCTTTGGAGCGCAGAAAAGTGCCCTCCAAAAAGTGCCCTCCAAAAGTGCGCACCTTTGGAGCGCAGAAAAGTGCCCTCCAAAAAGTGCCCTCCAAAAGTGCGCACCTTTGGAGCGCAGAAAAGTGCCCTCCAAAAGTGCGCACCTTTGGAGCGCAGAAAAGTGCCCTCCAAAAAGTGCCCTCCAAAAGTGCGCACCTTTGGAGCGCAGAAAAGTGCCCTCCAAAAAGTGCCCTCCAAAAGTGCGCACCTTTGGAGCGCAGAAAAGTGCCCTCCAAAAAGTGCCCTCCAAAAGTGCGCACCTTTGGAGCGCAGAAAAGTGCCCTCCAAAAAGTGCCCTCCAAAAGTGCGCACCTTTGGAGCGCAGAAAAGTGCCCTCCAAAAAGTGCCCTCCAAAAGTGCGCACCTTTGGAGCGCAGAAAAGTGCCCTCCAAAAGTGCGCACCTTTGGAGCGCACAAAAGTGCCCTCCAAAAGTGCGCACTTTTGGTGCGCACCAAGGCGCTGGTTCGGTCGTTGCAGGCGAGTTCGGAAGTTGGGGTCGATGTCCTGAGCGGAGGTGCAAACTACACAGGTGTCGGAATCGGACAAATAGCTTATATAGGGGAGGTGTATGCTTCGATGGGTCGACTCCCCAGGTTGAGCGCACCGCGCCAACCTCAAAGACCCTACGGTATGGATGAAGTCGGAAGTTGGGTCCGATGACCAATTCGATTAGTAGGTATGCTCATGAGGTCGGAATTTGGGTCCGATGACCTGCCATGTGCAGGAAGGCGAATGTTGACACTGTGCGTTGCAAGGTGCACACCAAGGCGCTGGTGCGGTCTTTTTAGTCGAGTTCGGAAGTTGGGGTCGATGTCCTGATCGGAGGTGCAAGCTACACAGGTGTGGGAATCGGACAAATAGCTTATATAGGGGAGGTGTATGCTTCGTTGGGTCGACTCCCCGGGTTGAGCGCACCGCGCCAACCTCAAAGACCCTACGGTATGGATGAAGTCGGAAGTTGGGTCCGATGACCGATTCGATATGTAGGCATACTCGCGAGGTCGGAATTTGGGTCCGATGACCTGCCACGTGCAGGAAGGCGAATGTTGGCACTGTGCGTTGCAAGGTGCGCACCAAGGCGCTGGTTCGGTCGTTGGAGGCGAGTTCGGAAGTTGGGGTCGATGTCTTGATCGGAGGTGCAAACTACACAGGTGTGGGAATCGGACAAATAGCTTATATAGGGGAGGTGTATGCTTCGTTGGGTCGACTCCCCGGGTTGAGCGCACCGCGCCAACCTCAAAGACCCTACGGTATGGATGAAGTCGGAAGTTGGGTCCGATGACCGATTCGATATGTAGGCATACTCGCGAGGTCGGAATTTGGGTCCGATGACCTGCCATGTGCAGGAAGGCGAATGTTGGGACTGTGCGTCGCAAGGTGCGCACCAAGGCGCTGGTGCCGTCGTTGCAGTCGAGTTCGGAAGTTGGGGTCGATGTCCTGGTCAGAGGTGCAAACTACACAGGTGTGGGAATCGGACAAATAGCTTATATAGGGGAGGTGTATGCTTCGATGGGTCGACTCCCTGGGTTGAGCGCACCGCGCCAACCTCAAAGACCCTACAGTATGGATGAAGTCGGAAGTTGGGTCCGATGACCGATTCGATACGTAGGCATATTGGCGAGGTCTGAATTTGTGTCCGATGACCTGCCATGCGCAGGAAGGCGGAATTTGGGTCCGATGACCGAGTTGATGGCGTGCCATGCGCAGAAAGGCGGAATTTGGGTCCGATGACCGAGTTGATGTTGATGGCCCGCCATGCACAGGAAGGCGGAATTTGGGTCCGATGACCGATTTGAAGGCGTGCCATACGCAAAAAGGCGGAGTTTGGGTCCGATGACCGAGTTGATATTGATGGCCCGCCATGCGCAGGAAGGCGGAATTTGGGTCCGATGACCTGACATACGCATGGAGTCCGACTCGGGGGCCGATGTTCGATTCGATGACTTGCATTGTGGGTAAAGTCGGAAGTTGTGGTCTTTGACCCGATTCGATGACCAGACTTCGGCTGCTTGAGAATCGGACAAATAACTTATATAGGGGAGGTAGTGTTCTCGAGCATCCTCCCCCCGTGCCCGTTTATGTCGATTGATGCTGGTGCTCGACTGGTTGGAGCGCTCGGATGCAAAAATCTTGCACCAGGATTTATCGATTGTGATGGACACGGCAAGTCTCCTGATTGCTATGCAGGAGCTCATCGTGAATCTCTATGCGGCCTTGGTATGGACTCGACCTGCGGAATGGTTCGGCAATGGTAGTCGCTCCAACACGTCCTTGCAATGGCCACAGAGGTGATTCGACTAGAGCTCCAGTCTAGCTTTTGGGTTGCTTGGCGGACTGGTATAGCCGCGATCGAGTTCCGGCCATGAACGTTTTAGATAGCTCTTGGGCTTTCTGGGACGGAAGTCGGAAGTTTGGGCTGTTGTCCGATTTGATGACCATTCTTCGGATGTGTGAGAATCGGACAAATAACTTATATAGGGGACTGTGTTGTCTCACGCAGCCCCCTCCGTGCCCCTCTATCTCGACCGATGTTGGTGCTTGAAAGGGTTGGGATCGCTCGGATTTATAAACGTGCACCACCATTTGTCGAGTGTGAGGGACGCGGCAGGTCTCCTAAATGCTATGCGGGCGCTCTCTGAGAATCTCTATCCGGCCTCGACACAGACTAGTCTTGCTGAATGGTTTGGCACTGGTAGTCGATCCAACACGTCGTTGTTGTGGCCGCCTAGGCGATTCGATTCGAGCCCCCGTCTAGCTTTTGGGTTGCTTGGCGGATTTTGCCCTATCCGCAAGTGAGCTCGGTCCCTAAACGTTCGAGAAACCCGATTGCTATGCGCCGACTCTCTTTCTTGCGAGCCTCCATCTAGCTTTTGGGTCTCTACGGAACGGAAGTCGGAATCTGGGACCGTTGTTTGATTCGACGAGGCAGACTACGGTTGTGCGAGAATCGGACAAATAACTTATATAGGGGAGGTGTTGACTGGAGCATTCTCCCCCGTGCCCCTCTAACTCGACCAATGCTGGCGCTCGAACGGTGGTAGCGCTCGGATTTTCATTGAGCGCCAGCATTGGTCGATTTAGAGGGGCATGCGAGATTCCCGAATGCTATGCGAGGGCTCTAACGGAAATGTCTATTGGTTTCGGTATGGATGCAATTGCGAGTGGTTCGGCAAAGGTAGTCGTTCCGATGCGTCCATGTCGTGGCCAAATCGATAATTCGATTTGAGCCCTCGTATAGCATTTGGGTCTCTCGATGTGATTCCGCATTCCAGTCCCTTTGGGCACTGCTTGAGCCGCATCCCAGGGGGTTCCCTTCCCAATAATCTGCCTCGCAACCCGATTGCTATGCGGTGAGGCTCCTCGGCCGCCTCGGAACTATCTGTGTATCAGACGCATCGCGGGATAAGGGGTTGGCAACGGTAGTCGCCCCAAGCGCGTCCGATGCTTGGACCATTCCGAGGCGGCCCTGAAGCCTCTTCCGTCTAGCCGTTGGGTCCTTCTCGCCGCATCCCTCGCCTCGCACCCCGATTGCTATGCGGTGAGGCTCCTCGGCCGCCTCGGAACTATCTGTGTATCGGACGCGTCGCGGGATAAGGGGTTGTCACTGGTAGTCGCCCCAAGCGCGTCCGATGCTTGGACCATTCCGAGGCGGCCCTGAAGCCTCTTCCGTCTAGCCGTTGGGTCCTTCTCGCCGCATCCCTCGCCTCGCACCCCGATTGCTATGCGGTGAGGCTCCTCGGCCGCCTCGGAACTATCTGTGTATCGGACGCGTCGCGGGATAAGGGGTTGTCATTGGTAGTCGCCCCAAGCGCGTCCGATGCTTGGACCATTCCGAGGCGGCCCTGAAGCCTCTTCCGTCTAGCCGTTGGGTCCTTCTCGCCGCATCCCTCGCCTCGCACCCCGATTGCTATGCGGTGAGGCTCCTCGGCCGCCTTGGAACTATCTGTGTATCGGACGCGTCGCGGGATAAGGGGTTGTCACTGGTAGTCGCCCCAAGCGCGTCCGATGCTTAGACCATTCCGAGGCGGACCCGAAGCCTCTTCCGTCTAGCCGTTGGGTCCTTCTCGCCGCATCCTTCGCCTCGCACCCCGATTGCTATGCGGTGAGGCTCCTCGGCCGCCTCGGAACTATCTGTGTATCGGACGCGTCGCGGGATAAGGGGTTGTCACTGGTAGTCGCCCCAAGCGCGTCCGATGCTTGGACCATTCCGAGGCGGACCCGAAGCCTCTTCCGTCTAGCCGTTGGGTCCTTCTCGCCGCATCCCTCGCCTCGCACCCCGATTGCTATGCGGTGAGGCTCCTCGGCCGCCTTGGAACTATCTGTGTATCGGACGCGTCGCGGGATAAGGGGTTGTCACTGGTAGTCGCCCCAAGCGCGTCCGATGCTTGGACCATTCCGAGGCGGACCCGAAGCCTCTTCCGTCTAGCCGTTGGGTCCTTCTCGCCGCATCCCTCGCCTCGCACCCCGATTGCTATGCGGTGAGGCTCCTCGGCCGCCTTGGAACTATCTGTGTATCGGACGCGTCGCGGGATAAGGGGTTGTCACTGGTAGTCGCCCCAAGCGCGTCCGATGCTTGGACCATTCCGAGGCGGACCCGAAGCCTCTTCCGTCTAGCCGTTGGGTCCTTCTCGCCGCATCCCTCGCCTCGCACCCCGATTGCTATGCGGTGAGGCTCCTCGGCCGCCTTGGAACTATCTGTGTATCGGACGCGTCGCGGGATAAGGGGTTGTCACTGGTAGTCGCCCCAAGCGCGTCCGATGCTTGGACCATTCCGAGGCGGCCCCGAAGCCTCTTCCGTGTAGCCGTTGGGTCCTTCTCGCCGCATCCCTCGCCTCGCACCCCGATTGCTATGCGGTGAGGCTCCTCGGCCGCCTTGGAACTATCTGTGTATCGGACGCGTCGCGGGATAAGGGGTTGTCACTGGTAGTCGCCCCAAGCGCGTCCGATGCTTGGACCATTCCGAGGCGGCCCCGAAGCCTCTTCCGTGTAGCCGTTGGGTCCTTCTCGCCGCATCCCTCGCCTCGCACCCCGATTGCTATGCGGTGAGGCTCCTCGGCCGCCTTGGAACTATCTGTGTATCGGACGCGTCGCGGGATAAGGGGTTGTCACTGGTAGTCGCCCCAAGCGCGTCCGATGCTTGGACCATTCCGAGGCGGACCTGAAGCCTCTTCCCTCTAGCCGTTGGGGCTTTCTCGCCGCATCCCTCGCCTCGCACCCCCGATTGCTATGCTGTGAGGCTCCTCGGCCGCCTTGGAACTATCTGTGTATCGGACGCATCGCGGGATAAGGGGTTGGCAGTGGTAGTCGCCCCAAGCGCATCCGATGCTTGGACCATTCCGAGGCGGCCCTGCAGCCTCTTCCGTCTAGCCGTTGGGGCCATCTCGCCGCATCCCCCACCTCGCACCACGATTGCTATGCGGTGAGGCTCCTTGGCCGCCTCGGAACTATCTGTGTATCGGACGCATCGCGGGATAAGGGGTTGTCACTGGTAGTCGCCCCAAGCGCGTCCGATGCTTGGACTATTCCGAGGCGGCCCTGCAGCCTCTTCCGTCTAGCCGTTGGGGCCATCTCGCTGCATCCCCCACCTCCTCGGCCGCCTCGGAACTATCTGTGTATCGGACGCATCGCGGGATAAGGGGTTGGCAGTGGTAGTCGCCCCAAGCGCGTCCGATGCTTGGACTATTCCGAGGCAGCCCTGCAGCCTCTTCCGTCTAGCCTTTGGGGCCATCTCGCCGCATCCCTCGCCTCGCACCCCGATTGCTATGCGGTGAGGCTCCTCGGCCGCCTGGGAACTATCTTCGTATCGGACGCATCGCGGGATAAGGGGTTGTCACTGGTAGTCGCCCCAAGCGCGTCCGATGCTTGGACTATTCCGAGGCGGCCCTGTGGCCTCTTCCGTCTAGCCGTTGGGGCCATCTCGCCGCATCCCCCACCTCGCACCCCGATTGCTATGCGGTGAGGCTCTTCGGCCGCCTTGGAACTATCTTCGTATCGGACGCATCGCGGGATAAGGGGTTGTCACTGGTAGTGGCCCCAAGCGCGTCCGATGCTTGGACTATTCCGAGGCGGCCCTGCAGCCTCTTCCGTCTAGCCGTTGGGGCCATCTCGCCGCATCCCCCACCTCGCACCCCGATTGCTATGCGGTGAGGCTCCTCGGCCGCCTTGGAACTATCTTCGTATCGGACGCATCGCGGGATAAGGGGTTGTCACTGGTAGTCGCCCCAAGCGCGTCCGATGCTTGGACTATTCCGACGCGGCCCTGTGGCCTCTTCCGTCTAGCCGTTGGGGCCATCTCGCCGCATCCCCCACCTCGCACCCCGATTGCTATGCGGTGAGGCTCCTCGGCCGCCTTGGAACCATCTTCGTATCGGACGCATCGCGGGATAGGGGGCTGTCACTGGTAGTCGCCCCAAGCGTGTCCGATGCTTGGACCATTCCTAGGCGGCCCTGAAGCCTCTTCCGTCTAGCCGTTGGGGCCTTCCCGCCCCATCCCTCGCCTCGCACCCCCGATTGCTATGCGGTGAGGCTCCTCGGCCGCCTTGGAACCATCTGTGTATCGGACGCATCGCGGGATAAGGGGTTGGCACTGGCAGTCGCCCCAAGCGCGTCCGATGCTTGGACCATTCCGAGGTGGCCCTGAAGCCTCTTCCGTCTAGCCGTTGGGGCCTTCCCGCCCCATCCCTCGCCTCGCACCCCCGATTGATATGCGGTGAGGCTCCTCGGCCGCCTTGGAACTATCTGTGTATCGGACGCATCGCGGGATAAGGGGTTGGCACTGGTAGTCGTCCCAATCGCATCCGATGCTTGGACCATTCCGAGGCGGCCCTGCAGCCTCTTCCGTTTAGCCGTCGGGGCCTTCCCGCCGCATCCCTCGCCTCGCATCCCGATTCCTATGCGGTGAGTCTTCTCGGCCGCCGCGGAACTATACCTGTTATTGCTACTGCATCCTTCGGCTGGTAACCTCCTCTGCCGCCTTGGAACGTTCTCTTTGTCGGACGCGTCGCGGGATAAGGGGTTGGCACTGGTAGTCGCCCCAAGCGCGCCCGATGCATAGACCGCTCCGAGTCGACCTTGCTTTCAGCCTCTCACATGCATAGACCTCTCTGAGTCGACCCTGCAGCCTCTCACGTTTAGCCTTTGGAATCTCGCCTC
>NW_026728983.1:335000-340062 GCF_030272615.1 Cryptomeria japonica | reverse complement strand
GGGTGGGTGCCAAGTTGCTAGGTTGGGTTCCAAGGTGGGTGCCAACGTGGGTGCTAGGGTGCGTGGGTTAAAGGGTGTGTCACAACGTGGGTGCCAGGATGGGTGCGCACCCACACTGGCCAAGACGGGTGCGGGTGCAAGGTTGGGTTCCAAGCCCGGTCACAGGCTGGGTGCTAGGATGGGTGGGTGCCAAGGTGGGCACCAGGGTGGGTGCACCCACCCTGGCCAAGGTGGGTCACGGGGTGGGTCCTAGGGTGGGTAACGGGGTGGGTACTAAGGTGCGTGCCAAGGTGGGTCATAGGGTGGGTGCCAAGGTGGGCACCAGGGTGGGTGTGCACCAACCCTAGCCAGGGTAGGTCACGGGGTGGTTGTCGGGGTGGGCGTCAAGGAGCCAAGGTGGGTGGCAAGTAGCCAAGTTGCGTGCCAAGGTGGGTGTCGGGGTGGGTGCCAAGGATCCAAGGTGGGTGCCAAGGAACCAAGGTGGGTGTCTGGGTGGGTGCCGAGGTGGGAGCCAGGGTGGGTCCCAAGGTGAGTGCAAAGGTGGGTGCCAGGGTCAAGGTGAGTGCCAATGTGGGTTCCAAGGTGCCAGGGTCAGGGTGAGTGCCAATGTGGGTTCAAAGGTGCTAAGTTGGGTGCGAGGTTGGGTGCGAGGGTGGGTGGGTGCCAAGGTGTGCTAGGTGGAAGCCCGGGTGGGTCGGCATCCCATGGGTGTCGAGTTGGGTGCCTGATGGGTGCTTCTTGTCAAGTTTTAGTCGTCGGGACTCATTTCGAGCCTTAGAGGTCGTTTCTTGTCCGGTTGCCCTGTCTTCGACCTGGGAACCCAATTTTGGTCCTCGGGTCCCATTTTTTTTTGTCTCGCATCCCACTTTTGGCCTGTGGCCTTTTCGGGGTCGATTCTCGTTTTGGGCATCAGAGCATGTTTCTTCTCCTAAAACCCAATATTTGTTTATTAAGTCTCGGAACACATTTTTGTTCTCGTGGACCCATCATGGGTCTTGGAACGCATTTGTGGTCCTTGGGTCCCATTTTGCATCCCGAAACTTGTGTTTTGGTGCTTGATCCCTATTTTGGGTGCCCACCTTGCACCAAGTGCGCACCCGGGGCAAACCGAGCGCCTTGGTGCACCGGGGCAAGATCGAGCGTGCACCCGAGGCGCCCCGAACATGCACCAAGGTGCACTCGGCCCACATGTGAGCGCAGGTCGTTGCGCCCGAGGTGGTGTGTGGGCACCGCGTTGCAGACGGGACACTGCACGCACACGACGCCCCCTCCAGGTGCACGCACGTAGGCCGGGCCGGGTGCACACCCGACGCCCTAGCAAGGTGCGCGCACCCGGGCAGGGCTCACACTTGGCGAACGGGGCGCACTTCGCGAGGGAGGGTGTGCACCTCGACGGGGGTGGGTGGCCGGGGTGGATTCGCACGTGGGTCGCGGTTTGCTAAGTACACACTGCGACAAGCTCATAACGGGTGCGATCATACCAGCGTTAGTGCACCGGATCCCATCAGAACTCCGCAGTTAAGCGCGCTTGGGCCGGAGTAGTACTGGGATGGGTGACCTCCCGGGAAGTCCCGGTGTTGCACCCTTTTTTAGTTTTTCGCCGGGCGTCGCAATGCTATTTGAATAAACCTTTTGCCCATTTGCGTTCTCGTCGGGGCCGGGCCGGGCCGGGGTGCGCTGCCCGCACTACCGCGCGCGCGGGGGCGACACCGAGCGCGCACCCGAGGCGCCCCGAGCACACAGGCCACGGTGCAACCCGGGCGTTGTGCGCGCACCCCGGTGCGCCCGAGGTGCTGCGCGCGCACCCAGGTGAAATCGGTGTGCACCTCGGCCAGTGCGCGCTCGGTCGAGTCGCGCACGTTGGCCAAGGTGCACGGTGATGTTTCTTACTCTAAGGTTCCGCACCAGACGCCCGGGACAGGTGAGCGAAGCTGGGCGGGGCCGGGTGCGCGGCCGGGGCAGGTGCACGCAGCTGGAGAGAGCTTTGGAGCACACTTCGGAGCGCACCAATGATGCGCTCCATTCAAAAGTTTCCTGAAAAGGCAAAAAAAGTTGAGATTATAGAATTTCCCACTTGAGAGATTGTAAAAAAAAAAAATTTAAAATGAAGGAAACGCGGGTGCCAAGGTGTGCGCAGCCCAGCCAAGGTGTGCGCACCAAGGCGCCCACCCTGGCGAAGGTGCACGCAAGGTGCGCACCCGAGGCAAACCGGACAATTAACCCAACTTTCGACTTCGCGCGCACCTTGGAGCGCACTTCGGAGCGCTCCTTGGTGCGCACCAATCTTGGGCACCTCGGAGTGCACCATGGCGCCCACCAAGGTGCGCACCCGGGGCAAACCGAGCTCCGACTTCGTGCGCACCTTGGAGCGCACGAAAGGTGCGCACCATGGCGCCCACCAAGGTGCGCAGCCCAGCCAAGGCGTGCGCATCAAGGTGCGCACCCTGGCGAAGGTGCGCACCCGGGGCAAACCGAGCTCCGACTTCGTGCGCACCTTGGAGCGCACAAAAGGTGCGCAACCCAGCCAAGGTGTGCGCACCCCGGTCAAACCGAGCTCCGAATCGTGCGCACCAGAGGTGCACGCCATCGTGCGCACCTTGGAGCACACTTCGGAGCCCTCCTTGGTGCGCGCCGATGTTGCGCACCTCGGAGCGCACCCGGGGAAAACAATGCAATTAACCCGACTTTCGACTTCGTGGGCACCTCGGAGCGCTCTCGGGTTCGCACCTCGGAGCACACCGAGGTGCGCACCTTTGATGCGCTGCCTTCACCAATTTCCAGAAAAGGCAAGAAAACATTGAGAAGGTGTGCGCACCGAGGTGCCCACCCTGGCGAAGGTGCACGCGAGGTGCGCACCCGGGGCAAACCGGGCTCCGACTTCGTGCACGCCGCACCTTGGAGCACACTTCGGAGCGCTCCTTGGTGCGCACCAGGGCGCGCAACCCAGCCGAGGTGCCCACCCCGGCGAAGGTGCACGCGAGGTGCGCACCCGGGGCAAACCGGGCTCCGACTTCGTGCACGCCATGGTGCCCACCGCGGCGAAGGTGCACGCGAGGTGCGCACCCGGGGCAAACCGGGCTCCGACTTCGTGCACGCCGCACCTTGGAGCACACTTCGGAGCGCTCCTTGGTGCGCACCATGGTGCCCACCAGGGCGCGCAACCCCGCCGAAGGTGCACGCGAGGTGCGCACCCGGGGCAAACCGGGCTCCGACTTCGTGCACGCCGCACCTTGGAGCACACTTCGGAGCGCTCCTTGGTGCGCACCATGGTGCCCACCAGGGCGCGCAACCCCGCCGAAGGTGCACGCGAGGTGCGCACCCGGGGCAAACCGGGCTCCGACTTCGTGCACGCCATGGTGCGCACCGCGGCGAAGGTGCGCACCCGGGGCAAACCGGGCTCCGACTTCGTGCACGCCGCACCTTGGAGCACACTTCGGAGCGCTCCTTGGTGCGCACCAGGGCGCGCAACCCAGCCGAGGTGCCCACCCCGGCGAAGGTGCACGC
Source organism: Cryptomeria japonica (assembly GCF_030272615.1). NCBI lineage: Eukaryota > Viridiplantae > Streptophyta > Pinopsida > Cupressales > Cupressaceae > Cryptomeria > Cryptomeria japonica. The sequence goes on along the minus strand of NW_026728983.1, from coordinate 336,558 downwards.
GAGGTGCGTACCCGGGGCAAACCGGGCTCCGACTTCGTGCACGCCGCACCTTGGAGCACACTTCGGAGCGCTCCTTGGTGCGCACCATGGTGCCCACCAGGCCGCGCAACCCAGCCAAGGTGTGCGCACCAAGGTGCACGCGAGGTGCGCACCCGGGGCAAACCGGGGTCCGACTTCGTGCACGCCGCACCTTGGAGCACACATCGGGGCGCTCCCGGGTTCGCACCGGCGTTGCGCACCGTGGTGGGCACCTCGGAGCACACCAAGGTGGGCAGCGAGGTGTGCACCTTTGATGCGATGCCTTCACTAATTTCCATAAAAGGCAAAAAAAAAACGAGATTTTAAAATTTCCGTTTTGAAAGATAGTGAGAAAAAGGGAATGCTGGTGCCATCTTGAGCCCGCCCTGGTGCGCAGCCCAGCCAAGGTGTGCGCACCAAGGTGCCCACCCTGGCGAAGGTGCGCGCCCGGGCAATTAACCCAACTTCCAACTTCGCGCGCGCCAGGGTGGGAGCGCACCCAACAACCGGGCCTGGGAAGAGCCAATGCGAGAAACCCCACCAAACGCTCTGACAAAAAAAGAGGGGGCGCTCCAGTAACCCCGCTTCGGAGCGCACCCTGGGCAAACCCAGCCAAGGTGCCCACCCCGGCCAAGGTGCAGGCGAGGTGCGCACCCGGGGCAAACCGGGCTCCGACAACGTGCACGCCGCACCTTGGAGCACACTTCGTAGCGCTCCCGGGTGCGCACCTCAGAGCACACCAAGGTGGGCAGCGAGGTGCGCACCTTTGATGCGCTGCCTTCACTAATTTCCAGAAAAGGCAAAAAAAAAAGGAGATTTTAAAATTTCCGTTTTGAAAGATAGTGAAAAAAACGGAACGCGCGTGCCATCTTGAGCCCGCCCTGGTGCGCAGCCCAGGTAAGGTGCCCACCCTGGCAAAGGTGCGCACCCGGGCAATTAACCCTACTTCCGACTTCGTGCGCGCCAGGGTGGCAACCGGGCCTCGGAAGAGCCAATGCGAGAAACCCCACCAAACGCTCCGACAAAAAAAGAGGCGGCGCTCCAATAACCCCGCTTCGGAGCGCAGCCGGGGCAAACCCAGCCAAGGTGCCCACCCCGACGAAGGTGCACGCGAGGTGCGCACCCGGGGCAAACCGGGCTCCGACAACGTGCACGCAGCACCTTGGAGCACACTTCGAAGCACTCCCGGGTGCCCACCGGCGTTGCGCACCGTGGTGGGCAGCGAGGTGCGCACCTTTGATGCGCTGCCTTCACTAATTTCCAGAAAAAGGCAAAAAAAAATGAGATTTTAAAATTTCCGTTTTGAAAGATAGTGAAAAAAAAGGAACGCGGGTGCCATCTTGAGCCCGCCCTGGTGCGCAGCCCAGGCAAGGCATGCGCACCAAGGTGCCCACCCGAGGTGCACACCCGGGGCAAACCGGGCTCCGACTTCGTGCAGGCCGCACCTTGGAGCACACTTCGGAGCGCTCCTTGGTGCGCACCATGGTGCCCACCAGGGCGCGCAACCCAGCCAAGGTCTGCACACCAAGGTGCCCACCCC
>NW_026728983.1:310000-325000 GCF_030272615.1 Cryptomeria japonica | reverse complement strand
TCAAATCCAAGAGTTCCGAAGACTACCTCCAGGAACAATCGGGAACAAGACCGATTACAAGTCGTCGAGTCTGTTACTGGGCGAACACGAGATGCGCACAGGAAATCGATCAGCCCTCACAATGGCCCAAGGCCAGAGATCGGACTGCTACGATTTACCCCAACAATCATCGTGCCACTCTTCGCAGAGAGGTGATAGACGCCAACGAGCCCGCGCATAGCAATCGAGGTGTAAAAAGGGCGTTGAAGGCAGGAAGCCTGGACGAAAGAGGCTACGAGGTCACCTCGAAGCGGTCTAAGAATCGGGCGCACTTGGGGCGACTACCAGTGCCAACCCCTTATCCCGCGGTGCGTCCGACACACAGAAATTTCCAAGGCGGCCAAGGAGCCTCCCCGCATAGCAATCGGGGTGTGAGGTTACGGATGCAGCATTGATAGCAATCGAGGTGTGAGGCGAAGGATGCAGAAGTGAGAGCCGAGGGATGTAGCAGAGATAGCAATCGGGGTGTGTGATGCAGAAGAGATAGCAATCGAGGTGTGCGGTGGGAAGGGCCCAGCAGCCAGAATGCATGAAGCGACGGATGAAGCAGTGATGACAACCGGGCTGTGAGGAGAGGAGGGATGCAGCCAAGAAAGCAATCAGGGCTCGAGGCAAGGGATGCATCAAGGATAGCAATCATGTTGTGAGGCGAGATTCCAAAGGCTAAACGTGAGAGGCTGCAGGGTCGACTCAGAGAGGTCTATGCATGTGAGAGGCTGAAAGCAAGGTCGACTCGGAGCGGTCTATGCATCGGGCGCGCTTGGGGCGACTACCAGTGCCAACCCCTTATCCCGCGACGCGTCCGACAAAGAGAACGTTCCAAGGCGGCAGAGGAGGTTACCAGCCGAAGGATGCAGTAGCAATAACAGGTATAGTTCCGCGGCGGCCGAGAAGACTCACCGCATAGGAATCGGGATGCGAGGCGAGGGATGCGGCGGGAAGGCCCCGACGGCTAAACGGAAGAGGCTGCAGGGCCGCCTCGGAATGGTCCAAGCATCGGATGCGATTGGGACGACTACCAGTGCCAACCCCTTATCCCGCGATGCGTCCGATACACAGATAGTTCCAAGGCGGCCGAGGAGCCTCACCGCATATCAATCGGGGTGCGAGGCGAGGGATGGGGCGGGAAGGCCCCAACGGCTAGACGGAAGAGGCTTCAGGGCCACCTCGGAATGGTCCAAGCATCGGACGCGCTTGGGGCGACTGCCAGTGCCAACCCCTTATCCCGCGATGCGTCCGATACACAGATGGTTCCAAGGCGGCCGAGGAGCCTCACCGCATAGCAATCGGGGGTGCGAGGCGAGGGATGGGGCGGGAAGGCCCCAACGGCTAGACGGAAGAGGCTTCAGGGCCGCCTAGGAATGGTCCAAGCATCGGACACGCTTGGGGCGACTACCAGTGACAGCCCCCTATCCCGCGATGCGTCCGATACGAAGATGGTTCCAAGGCGGCCGAGGAGCCTCACCGCATAGCAATCGGGGTGCGAGGTGGGGGATGCGGCGAGATGGCCCCAACGGCTAGACGGAAGAGGCCACAGGGCCGCGTCGGAATAGTCCAAGCATCGGACGCGCTTGGGGCGACTACCAGTGACAACCCCTTATCCCGCGATGCGTCCGATACGAAGATAGTTCCAAGGCGGCCGAGGAGCCTCACCGCATAGCAATCGGGGTGCGAGGTGGGGGATGCGGCGAGATGGCCCCAACGGCTAGACGGAAGAGGCTGCAGGGCCGCCTCGGAATAGTCCAAGCATCGGACGCGCTTGGGGCCACTACCAGTGACAACCCCTTATCCCGCAATGCGTCCGATACGAAGATAGTTCCAAGGCGGCCGAAGAGCCTCACCGCATAGCAATCGGGGTGCGAGGTGGGGGATGCGGCGAGATGGCCCCAACGGCTAGACGGAAGAGGCCACAGGGCCGCCTCGGAATAGTCCAAGCATCGGACGCGCTTGGGGCGACTACCAGTGACAACCCCTTATCCCGCGATGCGTCCGATACGAAGATAGTTCCCAGGCGGCCGAGGAGCCTCACCGCATAGCAATCGGGGTGCGAGGCGAGGGATGCGGCGAGATGGCCCCAAAGGCTAGACGGAAGAGGCTGCAGGGCTGCCTCGGAATAGTCCAAGCATCGGACGCGCTTGGGGCGACTACCACTGCCAACCCCTTATCCCGCGATGCGTCCGATACACAGATAGTTCCGAGGCGGCCGAGGAGGTGGGGGATGCAGCGAGATGGCCCCAACGGCTAGACGGAAGAGGCTGCAGGGCCGCCTCGGAATAGTCCAAGCATCGGACGCGCTTGGGGCGACTACCAGTGACAACCCCTTATCCCGCGATGCGTCCGATACACAGATAGTTCCGAGGCGGCCAAGGAGCCTCACCGCATAGCAATCGTGGTGCGAGGTGGGGGATGCGGCGAGATGGCCCCAACGGCTAGACGGAAGAGGCTGCAGGGCCGCCTCGGAATGGTCCAAGCATCGGATGCGCTTGGGGCGACTACCACTGCCAACCCCTTATCCCGCGATGCGTCCGATACACAGATAGTTCCAAGGCGGCCGAGGAGCCTCACAGCATAGCAATCAGGGTGCGAGGCGAGGGATGCGGCGAGAAAGCCCCAACGGCTAGAGGGAAGAGGCTTCAGGTCCGCCTCGGAATGGTCCAAGCATCGGACGCGCTTGGGGCGACTACCAGTGACAACCCCTTATCCCGCGACGCGTCCGATACACAGATAGTTCCAAGGCGGCCGAGGAGCCTCACCGCATAGCAATCGGGGTGCGAGGCGAGGGATGCGGCGAGAAGGACCCAACGGCTACACGGAAGAGGCTTCGGGGCCGCCTCGGAATGGTCCAAGCATCGGACGCGCTTGGGGCGACTACCAGTGACAACCCCTTATCCCGCGACGCGTCCGATACACAGATAGTTCCAAGGCGGCCGAGGAGCCTCACCGCATAGCAATCGGGGTGCGAGGCGAGGGATGCGGCGAGAAGGACCCAACGGCTACACGGAAGAGGCTTCGGGGCCGCCTCGGAATGGTCCAAGCATCGGACGCGCTTGGGGCGACTACCAGTGACAACCACTTATCCCGCGACGCGTCCGATACACAGATAGTTCCAAGGCGGCCGAGGAGCCTCACCGCATAGCAATCGGGGTGCGAGGCGAGGGATGCGGCGAGAAGGACCCAACGGCTAGACGGAAGAGGCTTCGGGTCCGCCTCGGAATGGTCCAAGCATCGGACGCGCTTGGGGCGACTACCAGTGACAACCCCTTATCCCGCGACGCGTCCGATACACAGATAGTTCCAAGGCGGCCGAGGAGCCTCACCGCATAGCAATCGGGGTGCGAGGCGAGGGATGCGGCGAGAAGGACCCAACGGCTAGACGGAAGAGGCTTCGGGTCCGCCTCGGAATGGTCCAAGCATCGGACGCGCTTGGGGCGACTACCAGTGACAACCCCTTATCCCGCGACGCGTCCGATACACAGATAGTTCCAAGGCGGCCGAGGAGCCTCACCGCATAGCAATCGGGGTGCGAGGCGAGGGATGCGGCGAGAAGGACCCAACGGCTAGACGGAAGAGGCTTCGGGTCCGCCTCGGAATGGTCCAAGCATCGGACGCGCTTGGGGCGACTACCAGTGACAACCCCTTATCCCGCGACGCGTCCGATACACAGATAGTTCCGAGGCGGCCGAGGAGCCTCACCGCATAGCAATCGGGGTGCGAGGCGAAGGATGCGGCGAGAAGGACCCAACGGCTAGACGGAAGAGGCTTCGGGTCCGCCTCGGAATGGTCTAAGCATCGGACGCGCTTGGGGCGACTACCAGTGACAACCCCTTATCCCGCGACGCGTCCGATACACAGATAGTTCCAAGGCGGCCGAGGAGCCTCACCGCATAGCAATCGGGGTGCGAGGCGAGGGATGCGGCGAGAAGGACCCAACGGCTAGACGGAAGAGGCTTCAGGGCCGCCTCGGAATGGTCCAAGCATCGGACGCGCTTGGGGCGACTACCAATGACAACCCCTTATCCCGCGACGCGTCCGATACACAGATAGTTCCGAGGCGGCCGAGGAGCCTCACCGCATAGCAATCGGGGTGCGAGGCGAGGGATGCGGCGAGAAGGACCCAACGGCTAGACGGAAGAGGCTTCAGGGCCGCCTCGGAATGGTCCAAGCATCGGACGCGCTTGGGGCGACTACCAGTGACAACCCCTTATCCCGCGACGCGTCCGATACACAGATAGTTCCGAGGCGGCCGAGGAGCCTCACCGCATAGCAATCGGGGTGCGAGGCGAGGGATGCGGCGAGAAGGACCCAACGGCTAGACGGAAGAGGCTTCAGGGCCGCCTCGGAATGGTCCAAGCATCGGACGCGCTTGGGGCGACTACCGTTGCCAACCCCTTATCCCGCGATGCGTCTGATACACAGATAGTTCCGAGGCGGCCGAGGAGCCTCACCGCATAGCAATCGGGTTGCGAGGCAGATTATTGGGAAGGGAACCCCCTGGGATGCGGCTCAAGCAGTGCCCAAAGGGACTGGAATGCGGAATCACATCGAGAGACCCAAATGCTATACGAGGGCTCAAATCGAATTATCGATTTGGCCACGACATGGACGCATCGGAACGACTACCTTTGCCGAACCACTCGCAATTGCATCCATACCGAAACCAATAGACATTTCCGTTAGAGCCCTCGCATAGCATTCGGGAATCTCGCATGCCCCTCTAAATCGACCAATGCTGGCGCTCAATGAAAATCCGAGCGCTACCACCGTTCGAGCGCCAGCATTGGTCGAGTTAGAGGGGCACGGGGGAGAATGCTCCAGTCAACACCTCCCCTATATAAGTTATTTGTCCGATTCTCGCACAACCGTAGTCTGCCTCGTCGAATCAAACAACGGTCCCAGATTCCGACTTCCGTTCCGTAGAGACCCAAAAGCTAGATGGAGGCTCGCAAGAAAGAGAGTCGGCGCATAGCAATCGGGTTTCTCGAACGTTTAGGGACCGAGCTCACTTGCGGATAGGGCAAAATCCGCCAAGCAACCCAAAAGCTAGACGGGGGCTCGAATCGAATCGCCTAGGCGGCCACAACAACGACGTGTTGGATCGACTACCAGTGCCAAACCATTCAGCAAGACTAGTCTGTGTCGAGGCCGGATAGAGATTCTCAGAGAGCGCCCGCATAGCATTTAGGAGACCTGCCGCGTCCCTCACACTCGACAAATGGTGGTGCACGTTTATAAATCCGAGCGATCCCAACCCTTTCAAGCACCAACATCGGTCGAGATAGAGGGGCACGGAGGGGGCTGCGTGAGACAACACAGTCCCCTATATAAGTTATTTGTCCGATTCTCACACATCCGAAGAATGGTCATCAAATCGGACAACAGCCCAAACTTCCGACTTCCGTCCCAGAAAGCCCAAGAGCTATCTAAAACGTTCATGGCCGGAACTCGATCGCGGCTATACCAGTCCGCCAAGCAACCCAAAAGCTAGACTGGAGCTCTAGTCGAATCACCTCTGTGGCCATTGCAAGGACGTGTTGGAGCGACTACCATTGCCGAACCATTCCGCAGGTCGAGTCCATACCAAGGCCGCATAGAGATTCACGATGAGCTCCTGCATAGCAATCAGGAGACTTGCCGTGTCCATCACAATCGATAAATCCTGGTGCAAGATTTTTGCATCCGAGCGCTCCAACCAGTCGAGCACCAGCATCAATCGACATAAACGGGCACGGGGGGAGGATGCTCGAGAACACTACCTCCCCTATATAAGTTATTTGTCCGATTCTCAAGCAGCCGAAGTCTGGTCATCGAATCGGGTCAAAGACCACAACTTCCGACTTTACCCACAATGCAAGTCATCGAATCGAACATCGGCCCCCGAGTCGGACTCCATGCGTATGTCAGGTCATCGGACCCAAATTCCGCCTTCCTGCGCATGGCGGGCCATCAATATCAACTCGGTCATCGGACCCAAACTCCGCCTTTTTGCGTATGGCACGCCTTCAAATCGGTCATCGGACCCAAATTCCGCCTTCCTGTGCATGGCGGGCCATCAACATCAACTCGGTCATCGGACCCAAATTCCGCCTTTCTGCGCATGGCACGCCATCAACTCGGTCATCGGACCCAAATTCCGCCTTCCTGCGCATGGCAGGTCATCGGACACAAATTCAGACCTCGCCAATATGCCTACGTATCGAATCGGTCATCGGACCCAACTTCCGACTTCATCCATACTGTAGGGTCTTTGAGGTTGGCGCGGTGCGCTCAACCCAGGGAGTCGACCCATCGAAGCATACACCTCCCCTATATAAGCTATTTGTCCGATTCCCACACCTGTGTAGTTTGCACCTCTGACCAGGACATCGACCCCAACTTCCGAACTCGACTGCAACGACGGCACCAGCGCCTTGGTGCGCACCTTGCGACGCACAGTCCCAACATTCGCCTTCCTGCACATGGCAGGTCATCGGACCCAAATTCCGACCTCGCGAGTATGCCTACATATCGAATCGGTCATCGGACCCAACTTCCGACTTCATCCATACCGTAGGGTCTTTGAGGTTGGCGCGGTGCGCTCAACCCGGGGAGTCGACCCAACGAAGCATACACCTCCCCTATATAAGCTATTTGTCCGATTCCCACACCTGTGTAGTTTGCACCTCCGATCAAGACATCGACCCCAACTTCCGAACTCGCCTCCAACGACCGAACCAGCGCCTTGGTGCGCACCTTGCAACGCACAGTGCCAACATTCGCCTTCCTGCACGTGGCAGGTCATCGGACCCAAATTCCGACCTCGCGAGTATGCCTACATATCGAATCGGTCATCGGACCCAACTTCCGACTTCATCCATACCGTAGGGTCTTTGAGGTTGGCGCGGTGCGCTCAACCCGGGGAGTCGACCCAACGAAGCATACACCTCCCCTATATAAGCTATTTGTCCGATTCCCACACCTGTGTAGCTTGCACCTCCGATCAGGACATCGACCCCAACTTCCGAACTCGACTAAAAAGACCGCACCAGCGCCTTGGTGTGCACCTTGCAACGCACAGTGTCAACATTCGCCTTCCTGCACATGGCAGGTCATCGGACCCAAATTCCGACCTCATGAGCATACCTACTAATCGAATTGGTCATCGGACCCAACTTCCGACTTCATCCATACCGTAGGGTCTTTGAGGTTGGCGCGGTGCGCTCAACCTGGGGAGTCGACCCATCGAAGCATACACCTCCCCTATATAAGCTATTTGTCCGATTCCGACACCTGTGTAGTTTGCACCTCCGCTCAGGACATCGACCCCAACTTCCGAACTCGCCTGCAACGACCGAACCAGCGCCTTGGTGCGCACCAAAAGTGCGCACTTTTGGAGGGCACTTTTGTGCGCTCCAAAGGTGCGCACTTTTGGAGGGCACTTTTCTGCGCTCCAAAGGTGCGCACTTTTGGAGGGCACTTTTTGGAGGGCACTTTTCTGCGCTCCAAAGGTGCGCACTTTTGGAGGGCACTTTTTGGAGGGCACTTTTCTGCGCTCCAAAGGTGCGCACTTTTGGAGGGCACTTTTTGGAGGGCACTTTTCTGCGCTCCAAAGGTGCGCACTTTTGGAGGGCACTTTTTGGAGGGCACTTTTCTGCGCTCCAAAGGTGCGCACTTTTGGAGGGCACTTTTTGGAGGGCACTTTTCTGCGCTCCAAAGGTGCGCACTTTTGGAGGGCACTTTTCTGCGCTCCAAAGGTGCGCACTTTTGGAGGGCACTTTTTGGAGGGCACTTTTCTGCGCTCCAAAGGTGCGCACTTTTGGAGGGCACTTTTCTGCGCTCCAAAGGTGCGCACTTTTGGAGGGCAATTTTTGGAGGGCACTTTTCTGCGCTCCAAAGGTGCGCACTTTTGGAGGGCACTTTTGTGCACTCCAAAGGTGCGCACTTTTGGAGGGCACTTTTCCTGTGCTCCAAAGGTGCACACCTAGGTGAGCACCTTCGACCACACCTTGTAGCACACCAAACTCTGACTTTCGACTTCATCCGCAATGCAGGGTCTTTGAGGTTGGCGCAATGCGCACAACCAGGGGAGTCGACCCATCAAACCCAACACCTCCCCTATATAAGCTATTTGTCTGATTCTCATACATGCGTAGCCTGCAGGAGCAATTAGGACATCGACCCCAACTTTCGGCTTCTAAACGAAAACAAGGTCTTTGAGGTTGGTGTAATGCGAACAACTAGGGGAGTCAACCCATCAAACCCAACACCTCCCCTATATAAGCTATTTGTCTGATTCTCATACATGTGTAGTCTACAGGAGCAATTAGGACATCGACCCCAACTTTTGACTTCTTAACGAAAACAAGGTCTTTGAGGTTGACGTAATGCGCACAACCAGGGGAGTCGACCCATCAAACCCAACACCTCCCCTATATAAGCTATTTGTCCGATTCTCATACATGTGTAGCCTGCAGGAGCCATTAGGACATTGACCCCAACTTTTGACTTCTTAACGAAAACAAGGTCTTTGAGGTTGGCGTAATGCGCACAACCAAGGGAGTTGACCCATCAAACCCAACACCTCCCCTATATAAGCTATTTGTCTGATTCTCATACATGTGTAGCCTGCAACAACGATTAGGACATCCACCCCAACTTCTGAATTCGTCTGCGTTGACCGCACCAAAGGTGCACGCCTTGGTGCTCACCAAAATCCGACTTCCGACTTCTTCTGCTATGCGGGGTCTTTGAGGTTGGCGCAGTGCGCACAACCAGGGGAGTCAACCCACCGAATGCAACACCTCCCCTATATAAGCTATTTGTCTGATTCTCATACATGCGTAGACTGCAGCAATGATTAGGACATCCACCCCAACTTTTGACTTCTTAAACAAGACAGGGTCTTTGAAGTTGGTGCAGTGCACACAACCAGGGGAGTCGACCCATCAAACGCAACACCTCCCCTATATAAAGCTATTTGTCCGATTCTCATACGTGTAGTCTGCAGCAGCGATTAGGACATCGACCCCAACTTCCGAATTCGTTTGCATTGACCGCACCAAAGGTGCACGCCTTGGTGTGCACCCTGGAGTGCACTTTGGTGCTCACCTCGGTGCACACTTTGGTGTGCACCTCGGTGTGCACCAAAGGTGCGCACCTTGGAGCGCACCAAAGGTGTACACTTTGGAGCGCACCACATAGGGTCTTTGAGAGGTTGGCGCAGTGCGCACACCAAGGTGGGTGTTGAGGTGCGTGCCGAGGTGGGTGGGTGCTAGGGTGCGCTCCATGGTGGGTGCCAGGGTGGGTGCGTGCTAGGGTGGATTCCAAAGAGGGTCATAGGGTGGGTGCCAAGGTGGGTTGGTGATATAGTGGGTTCAAAGGTGGGTACTAGGGTGGGTTCCAAGGTGGGTCACAAGTTGGGTGCCAGGATGCGTGGGTGTTAGGTTGGGTGCCAAGGTGGGCTCCTGCGTGGGTGGGTGCTAGGGTGGGTTTCAAGGTGGACGCGAGGGCGGGTGCCAAGGTGGGTAACAAGTTGGGTGTTAGGATGGGTGAGTGCTAGAGTGGGTGCCAAGGTGGGTGGGTGCTAAGGTGGATGCCAAGGTGGTTCACAGGGTGGGTGGGTTCTAGGGTGAGTTCCAAGGTGGGTCACAGGTTCAGTGCTAGGGTGGGTGTCAAGGCGGGTGTCGAGGTGCCTGGGTGCTAGGGTGTGGATGCCAATGTGGGTCATAGGGTGGGTACTAGGGTGGGCTGCAATGTGGGTGCCAAGGTGGGTAACATGCTCGGTGGGTTCTAAATTGGGTGCCAGGGTGGGTGTGCACCCACCTTGCCCGAGGTGGGTGCCAAGGTGCCAGTGTGGGTGGGTGCTAAGGTGGATGCCAAGGTGGGTGAGAAGGTGGGTGATAGGTTGAGTGGTAGGATGGGTGGGTGCCAAGATGGGTCACAGGGTGGGTGCAAGGGTGGGTAGGTGCTAGGGTTGGTGTCAGGGTGGGTGGGTGCTAGGTTGGGTTCCAAGGTGGGTGCGAGGGTGAGTGTCAAGGTGGGTCACAGGTTAGGTGCTAGGATGGGTGAGTGCTAGGGTGCAAAGGTGCCAGGGTGGGTGCTAGGATGGGTCGATGCTAGGGTGAGTGGCAAGGTGGGTCCACAAGTGTCAAGGTGGGTGCCGAGGTGGGTGCCAAGTCGGCGACTGCTATGGTGGATGCCAAGGTGGGTCACGGGGTGGGTGCCAAGTTGCTAGGTTGGGTTCCAAGGTGGGTGCCAACGTGGGTGCTAGGGTGCGTGGGTTAAAGGGTGTGTCACAACGTGGGTGCCAGGATGGGTGCGCACCCACACTGGCCAAGACGGGTGCGGGTGCAAGGTTGGGTTCCAAGCCCGGTCACAGGCTGGGTGCTAGGATGGGTGGGTGCCAAGGTGGGCACCAGGGTGGGTGCACCCACCCTGGCCAAGGTGGGTCACGGGGTGGGTCCTAGGGTGGGTAACGGGGTGGGTACTAAGGTGCGTGCCAAGGTGGGTCATAGGGTGGGTGCCAAGGTGGGCACCAGGGTGGGTGTGCACCAACCCTAGCCAGGGTAGGTCACGGGGTGGTTGTCGGGGTGGGCGTCAAGGAGCCAAGGTGGGTGGCAAGTAGCCAAGTTGCGTGCCAAGGTGGGTGTCGGGGTGGGTGCCAAGGATCCAAGGTGGGTGCCAAGGAACCAAGGTGGGTGTCTGGGTGGGTGCCGAGGTGGGAGCCAGGGTGGGTCCCAAGGTGAGTGCAAAGGTGGGTGCCAGGGTCAAGGTGAGTGCCAATGTGGGTTCCAAGGTGCCAGGGTCAGGGTGAGTGCCAATGTGGGTTCAAAGGTGCTAAGTTGGGTGCGAGGTTGGGTGCGAGGGTGGGTGGGTGCCAAGGTGTGCTAGGTGGAAGCCCGGGTGGGTCGGCATCCCATGGGTGTCGAGTTGGGTGCCTGATGGGTGCTTCTTGTCAAGTTTTAGTCGTCGGGACTCATTTCGAGCCTTAGAGGTCGTTTCTTGTCCGGTTGCCCTGTCTTCGACCTGGGAACCCAATTTTGGTCCTCGGGTCCCATTTTTTTTTGTCTCGCATCCCACTTTTGGCCTGTGGCCTTTTCGGGGTCGATTCTCGTTTTGGGCATCAGAGCATGTTTCTTCTCCTAAAACCCAATATTTGTTTATTAAGTCTCGGAACACATTTTTGTTCTCGTGGACCCATCATGGGTCTTGGAACGCATTTGTGGTCCTTGGGTCCCATTTTGCATCCCGAAACTTGTGTTTTGGTGCTTGATCCCTATTTTGGGTGCCCACCTTGCACCAAGTGCGCACCCGGGGCAAACCGAGCGCCTTGGTGCACCGGGGCAAGATCGAGCGTGCACCCGAGGCGCCCCGAACATGCACCAAGGTGCACTCGGCCCACATGTGAGCGCAGGTCGTTGCGCCCGAGGTGGTGTGTGGGCACCGCGTTGCAGACGGGACACTGCACGCACACGACGCCCCCTCCAGGTGCACGCACGTAGGCCGGGCCGGGTGCACACCCGACGCCCTAGCAAGGTGCGCGCACCCGGGCAGGGCTCACACTTGGCGAACGGGGCGCACTTCGCGAGGGAGGGTGTGCACCTCGACGGGGGTGGGTGGCCGGGGTGGATTCGCACGTGGGTCGCGGTTTGCTAAGTACACACTGCGACAAGCTCATAACGGGTGCGATCATACCAGCGTTAGTGCACCGGATCCCATCAGAACTCCGCAGTTAAGCGCGCTTGGGCCGGAGTAGTACTGGGATGGGTGACCTCCCGGGAAGTCCCGGTGTTGCACCCTTTTTTAGTTTTTCGCCGGGCGTCGCAATGCTATTTGAATAAACCTTTTGCCCGTTTGCGTTCTCGTCGGGGCCGGGCCGGGCCGGGGTGCGCTGCCCGCACTACCGCGCGCGCGGGGGCGACACCGAGCGCGCACCCGAGGCGCCCCGAGCACACAGGCCACGGTGCAACCCGGGCGTTGTGCGCGCACCCCGGTGCGCCCGAGGTGCTGCGCGCGCACCCAGGTGAAATCGGTGTGCACCTCGGCCAGTGCGCGCTCGGTCGAGTCGCGCACGTTGGCCAAGGTGCACGGTGATGTTTCTTACTCTAAGGTTCCGCACCAGACGCCCGGGACAGGTGAGCGAAGCTGGGCGGGGCCGGGTGCGCGGCCGGGGCAGGTGCACGCAGCTGGAGAGAGCTTTGGAGCACACTTCGGAGCGCACCAATGATGCGCTCCATTCAAAAGTTTCCTGAAAAGGCAAAAAAAGTTGAGATTATAGAATTTCCCACTTGAGAGATTGTAAAAAAAAAAAATTTAAAATGAAGGAAACGCGGGTGCCAAGGTGTGCGCAGCCCAGCCAAGGTGTGCGCACCAAGGCGCCCACCCTGGCGAAGGTGCACGCAAGGTGCGCACCCGAGGCAAACCGGACAATTAACCCAACTTTCGACTTCGCGCGCACCTTGGAGCGCACTTCGGAGCGCTCCTTGGTGCGCACCAATCTTGGGCACCTCGGAGTGCACCATGGCGCCCACCAAGGTGCGCACCCGGGGCAAACCGAGCTCCGACTTCGTGCGCACCTTGGAGCGCACGAAAGGTGCGCACCATGGCGCCCACCAAGGTGCGCAGCCCAGCCAAGGCGTGCGCATCAAGGTGCGCACCCTGGCGAAGGTGCGCACCCGGGGCAAACCGAGCTCCGACTTCGTGCGCACCTTGGAGCGCACAAAAGGTGCGCAACCCAGCCAAGGTGTGCGCACCCCGGTCAAACCGAGCTCCGAATCGTGCGCACCAGAGGTGCACGCCATCGTGCGCACCTTGGAGCACACTTCGGAGCCCTCCTTGGTGCGCGCCGATGTTGCGCACCTCGGAGCGCACCCGGGGAAAACAATGCAATTAACCCGACTTTCGACTTCGTGGGCACCTCGGAGCGCTCTCGGGTTCGCACCTCGGAGCACACCGAGGTGCGCACCTTTGATGCGCTGCCTTCACCAATTTCCAGAAAAGGCAAGAAAACATTGAGAAGGTGTGCGCACCGAGGTGCCCACCCTGGCGAAGGTGCACGCGAGGTGCGCACCCGGGGCAAACCGGGCTCCGACTTCGTGCACGCCGCACCTTGGAGCACACTTCGGAGCGCTCCTTGGTGCGCACCAGGGCGCGCAACCCAGCCGAGGTGCCCACCCCGGCGAAGGTGCACGCGAGGTGCGCACCCGGGGCAAACCGGGCTCCGACTTCGTGCACGCCATGGTGCCCACCGCGGCGAAGGTGCACGCGAGGTGCGCACCCGGGGCAAACCGGGCTCCGACTTCGTGCACGCCGCACCTTGGAGCACACTTCGGAGCGCTCCTTGGTGCGCACCATGGTGCCCACCAGGGCGCGCAACCCCGCCGAAGGTGCACGCGAGGTGCGCACCCGGGGCAAACCGGGCTCCGACTTCGTGCACGCCGCACCTTGGAGCACACTTCGGAGCGCTCCTTGGTGCGCACCATGGTGCCCACCAGGGCGCGCAACCCCGCCGAAGGTGCACGCGAGGTGCGCACCCGGGGCAAACCGGGCTCCGACTTCGTGCACGCCATGGTGCGCACCGCGGCGAAGGTGCGCACCCGGGGCAAACCGGGCTCCGACTTCGTGCACGCCGCACCTTGGAGCACACTTCGGAGCGCTCCTTGGTGCGCACCAGGGCGCGCAACCCAGCCGAGGTGCCCACCCCGGCGAAGGTGCACGCGAGGTGCGTACCCGGGGCAAACCGGGCTCCGACTTCGTGCACGCCGCACCTTGGAGCACACTTCGGAGCGCTCCTTGGTGCGCACCATGGTGCCCACCAGGCCGCGCAACCCAGCCAAGGTGTGCGCACCAAGGTGCACGCGAGGTGCGCACCCGGGGCAAACCGGGGTCCGACTTCGTGCACGCCGCACCTTGGAGCACACATCGGGGCGCTCCCGGGTTCGCACCGGCGTTGCGCACCGTGGTGGGCACCTCGGAGCACACCAAGGTGGGCAGCGAGGTGCGCACCTTTGATGCGATGCCTTCACTAATTTCCATAAAAGGCAAAAAAAAAACGAGATTTTAAAATTTCCGTTTTGAAAGATAGTGAGAAAAAGGGAATGCTGGTGCCATCTTGAGCCCGCCCTGGTGCGCAGCCCAGCCAAGGTGTGCGCACCAAGGTGCCCACCCTGGCGAAGGTGCGCGCCCGGGCAATTAACCCAACTTCCAACTTCGCGCGCGCCAGGGTGGGAGCGCACCCAACAACCGGGCCTGGGAAGAGCCAATGCGAGAAACCCCACCAAACGCTCTGACAAAAAAAGAGGGGGCGCTCCAGTAACCCCGCTTCGGAGCGCACCCTGGGCAAACCCAGCCAAGGTGCCCACCCCGGCCAAGGTGCAGGCGAGGTGCGCACCCGGGGCAAACCGGGCTCCGACAACGTGCACGCCGCACCTTGGAGCACACTTCGTAGCGCTCCCGGGTGCGCACCTCAGAGCACACCAAGGTGGGCAGCGAGGTGCGCACCTTTGATGCGCTGCCTTCACTAATTTCCAGAAAAGGCAAAAAAAAAAGGAGATTTTAAAATTTCCGTTTTGAAAGATAGTGAAAAAAACGGAACGCGCGTGCCATCTTGAGCCCGCCCTGGTGCGCAGCCCAGGTAAGGTGCCCACCCTGGCAAAGGTGCGCACCCGGGCAATTAACCCTACTTCCGACTTCGTGCGCGCCAGGGTGGCAACCGGGCCTCGGAAGAGCCAATGCGAGAAACCCCACCAAACGCTCCGACAAAAAAAGAGGCGGCGCTCCAATAACCCCGCTTCGGAGCGCAGCCGGGGCAAACCCAGCCAAGGTGCCCACCCCGACGAAGGTGCACGCGAGGTGCGCACCCGGGGCAAACCGGGCTCCGACAACGTGCACGCAGCACCTTGGAGCACACTTCGAAGCACTCCCGGGTGCCCACCGGCGTTGCGCACCGTGGTGGGCAGCGAGGTGCGCACCTTTGATGCGCTGCCT
>NW_026728983.1:285000-300000 GCF_030272615.1 Cryptomeria japonica | reverse complement strand
CAATTGCAACGAAGGAACGTGCCAAAGATCGAGAACAATGGCAGAAATGCTAGTAACGTGCACTTCGGGACCAACGCATCACCGGAAGACAACCGCCAAACATCGAAAGAGTCGCGATGCTCCGCAACCTACGTGCAAAGCGGTCGCACACCGGGTAAGGGAGTGAGAGCCCCAAACATAGCTGGGCGAGGCGCTCACTCCGCTCTTTAATATCTCGTTAATACCGCCAAGGAAATGGCACAAGCACACACACACAAGCATCCTCGGAAGAGGACAGTTCGAGTGACAGGTCAAATCCAAGAGTTCCGAAGACTACCTCCAGGAACAATCGGGAACAAGACCGATTACAAGTCGTCGAGTCTGTTACTGGGCGAACACGAGATGCGCACAGGAAATCGATCAGCCCTCACAATGGCCCAAGGCCAGAGATCGGACTGCTACGATTTACCCCAACAATCATCGTGCCACTCTTCGCAGAGAGGTGATAGACGCCAACGAGCCCGCGCATAGCAATCGAGGTGTAAAAAGGGCGTTGAAGGCAGGAAGCCTGGACGAAAGAGGCTACGAGGTCACCTCGAAGCGGTCTAAGAATCGGGCGCACTTGGGGCGACTACCAGTGCCAACCCCTTATCCCGCGGTGCGTCCGACACACAGAAATTTCCAAGGCGGCCAAGGAGCCTCCCCGCATAGCAATCGGGGTGTGAGGTTACGGATGCAGCATTGATAGCAATCGAGGTGTGAGGCGAAGGATGCAGAAGTGAGAGCCGAGGGATGTAGCAGAGATAGCAATCGGGGTGTGTGATGCAGAAGAGATAGCAATCGAGGTGTGCGGTGGGAAGGGCCCAGCAGCCAGAATGCATGAAGCGACGGATGAAGCAGTGATGACAACCGGGCTGTGAGGAGAGGAGGGATGCAGCCAAGAAAGCAATCAGGGCTCGAGGCAAGGGATGCATCAAGGATAGCAATCATGTTGTGAGGCGAGATTCCAAAGGCTAAACGTGAGAGGCTGCAGGGTCGACTCAGAGAGGTCTATGCATGTGAGAGGCTGAAAGCAAGGTCGACTCGGAGCGGTCTATGCATCGGGCGCGCTTGGGGCGACTACCAGTGCCAACCCCTTATCCCGCGACGCGTCCGACAAAGAGAACGTTCCAAGGCGGCAGAGGAGGTTACCAGCCGAAGGATGCAGTAGCAATAACAGGTATAGTTCCGCGGCGGCCGAGAAGACTCACCGCATAGGAATCGGGATGCGAGGCGAGGGATGCGGCGGGAAGGCCCCGACGGCTAAACGGAAGAGGCTGCAGGGCCGCCTCGGAATGGTCCAAGCATCGGATGCGATTGGGACGACTACCAGTGCCAACCCCTTATCCCGCGATGCGTCCGATACACAGATAGTTCCAAGGCGGCCGAGGAGCCTCACCGCATATCAATCGGGGTGCGAGGCGAGGGATGGGGCGGGAAGGCCCCAACGGCTAGACGGAAGAGGCTTCAGGGCCACCTCGGAATGGTCCAAGCATCGGACGCGCTTGGGGCGACTGCCAGTGCCAACCCCTTATCCCGCGATGCGTCCGATACACAGATGGTTCCAAGGCGGCCGAGGAGCCTCACCGCATAGCAATCGGGGGTGCGAGGCGAGGGATGGGGCGGGAAGGCCCCAACGGCTAGACGGAAGAGGCTTCAGGGCCGCCTAGGAATGGTCCAAGCATCGGACACGCTTGGGGCGACTACCAGTGACAGCCCCCTATCCCGCGATGCGTCCGATACGAAGATGGTTCCAAGGCGGCCGAGGAGCCTCACCGCATAGCAATCGGGGTGCGAGGTGGGGGATGCGGCGAGATGGCCCCAACGGCTAGACGGAAGAGGCCACAGGGCCGCGTCGGAATAGTCCAAGCATCGGACGCGCTTGGGGCGACTACCAGTGACAACCCCTTATCCCGCGATGCGTCCGATACGAAGATAGTTCCAAGGCGGCCGAGGAGCCTCACCGCATAGCAATCGGGGTGCGAGGTGGGGGATGCGGCGAGATGGCCCCAACGGCTAGACGGAAGAGGCTGCAGGGCCGCCTCGGAATAGTCCAAGCATCGGACGCGCTTGGGGCCACTACCAGTGACAACCCCTTATCCCGCAATGCGTCCGATACGAAGATAGTTCCAAGGCGGCCGAAGAGCCTCACCGCATAGCAATCGGGGTGCGAGGTGGGGGATGCGGCGAGATGGCCCCAACGGCTAGATGGAAGAGGCCACAGGGCCGCCTCGGAATAGTCCAAGCATCGGACGCGCTTGGGGCGACTACCAGTGACAACCCCTTATCCCGCGATGCGTCCGATACGAAGATAGTTCCCAGGCGGCCGAGGAGCCTCACCGCATAGCAATCGGGGTGCGAGGCGAGGGATGCGGCGAGATGGCCCCAAAGGCTAGACGGAAGAGGCTGCAGGGCTGCCTCGGAATAGTCCAAGCATCGGACGCGCTTGGGGCGACTACCACTGCCAACCCCTTATCCCGCGATGCGTCCGATACACAGATAGTTCCGAGGCGGCCGAGGAGGTGGGGGATGCAGCGAGATGGCCCCAACGGCTAGACGGAAGAGGCTGCAGGGCCGCCTCGGAATAGTCCAAGCATCGGACGCGCTTGGGGCGACTACCAGTGACAACCCCTTATCCCGCGATGCGTCCGATACACAGATAGTTCCGAGGCGGCCAAGGAGCCTCACCGCATAGCAATCGTGGTGCGAGGTGGGGGATGCGGCGAGATGGCCCCAACGGCTAGACGGAAGAGGCTGCAGGGCCGCCTCGGAATGGTCCAAGCATCGGATGCGCTTGGGGCGACTACCACTGCCAACCCCTTATCCCGCGATGCGTCCGATACACAGATAGTTCCAAGGCGGCCGAGGAGCCTCACAGCATAGCAATCAGGGTGCGAGGCGAGGGATGCGGCGAGAAAGCCCCAACGGCTAGAGGGAAGAGGCTTCAGGTCCGCCTCGGAATGGTCCAAGCATCGGACGCGCTTGGGGCGACTACCAGTGACAACCCCTTATCCCGCGACGCGTCCGATACACAGATAGTTCCAAGGCGGCCGAGGAGCCTCACCGCATAGCAATCGGGGTGCGAGGCGAGGGATGCGGCGAGAAGGACCCAACGGCTACACGGAAGAGGCTTCGGGGCCGCCTCGGAATGGTCCAAGCATCGGACGCGCTTGGGGCGACTACCAGTGACAACCCCTTATCCCGCGACGCGTCCGATACACAGATAGTTCCAAGGCGGCCGAGGAGCCTCACCGCATAGCAATCGGGGTGCGAGGCGAGGGATGCGGCGAGAAGGACCCAACGGCTACACGGAAGAGGCTTCGGGGCCGCCTCGGAATGGTCCAAGCATCGGACGCGCTTGGGGCGACTACCAGTGACAACCCCTTATCCCGCGACGCGTCCGATACACAGATAGTTCCAAGGCGGCCGAGGAGCCTCACCGCATAGCAATCGGGGTGCGAGGCGAGGGATGCGGCGAGAAGGACCCAACGGCTAGACGGAAGAGGCTTCGGGTCCGCCTCGGAATGGTCCAAGCATCGGACGCGCTTGGGGCGACTACCAGTGACAACCCCTTATCCCGCGACGCGTCCGATACACAGATAGTTCCAAGGCGGCCGAGGAGCCTCACCGCATAGCAATCGGGGTGCGAGGCGAGGGATGCGGCGAGAAGGACCCAACGGCTAGACGGAAGAGGCTTCGGGTCCGCCTCGGAATGGTCCAAGCATCGGACGCGCTTGGGGCGACTACCAGTGACAACCCCTTATCCCGCGACGCGTCCGATACACAGATAGTTCCAAGGCGGCCGAGGAGCCTCACCGCATAGCAATCGGGGTGCGAGGCGAGGGATGCGGCGAGAAGGACCCAACGGCTAGACGGAAGAGGCTTCGGGTCCGCCTCGGAATGGTCCAAGCATCGGACGCGCTTGGGGCGACTACCAGTGACAACCCCTTATCCCGCGACGCGTCCGATACACAGATAGTTCCGAGGCGGCCGAGGAGCCTCACCGCATAGCAATCGGGGTGCGAGGCGAAGGATGCGGCGAGAAGGACCCAACGGCTAGACGGAAGAGGCTTCGGGTCCGCCTCGGAATGGTCTAAGCATCGGACGCGCTTGGGGCGACTACCAGTGACAACCCCTTATCCCGCGACGCGTCCGATACACAGATAGTTCCAAGGCGGCCGAGGAGCCTCACCGCATAGCAATCGGGGTGCGAGGCGAGGGATGCGGCGAGAAGGACCCAACGGCTAGACGGAAGAGGCTTCAGGGCCGCCTCGGAATGGTCCAAGCATCGGACGCGCTTGGGGCGACTACCAATGACAACCCCTTATCCCGCGACGCGTCCGATACACAGATAGTTCCGAGGCGGCCGAGGAGCCTCACCGCATAGCAATCGGGGTGCGAGGCGAGGGATGCGGCGAGAAGGACCCAACGGCTAGACGGAAGAGGCTTCAGGGCCGCCTCGGAATGGTCCAAGCATCGGACGCGCTTGGGGCGACTACCAGTGACAACCCCTTATCCTGCGACGCGTCCGATACACAGATAGTTCCGAGGCGGCCGAGGAGCCTCACCGCATAGCAATCGGGGTGCGAGGCGAGGGATGCGGCGAGAAGGACCCAACGGCTAGACGGAAGAGGCTTCAGGGCCGCCTCGGAATGGTCCAAGCATCGGACGCGCTTGGGGCGACTACCGTTGCCAACCCCTTATCCCGCGATGCGTCTGATACACAGATAGTTCCGAGGCGGCCGAGGAGCCTCACCGCATAGCAATCGGGTTGCGAGGCAGATTATTGGGAAGGGAACCCCCTGGGATGCGGCTCAAGCAGTGCCCAAAGGGACTGGAATGCGGAATCACATCGAGAGACCCAAATGCTATACGAGGGCTCAAATCGAATTATCGATTTGGCCACGACATGGACGCATCGGAACGACTACCTTTGCCGAACCACTCGCAATTGCATCCATACCGAAACCAATAGACATTTCCGTTAGAGCCCTCGCATAGCATTCGGGAATCTCGCATGCCCCTCTAAATCGACCAATGCTGGCGCTCAATGAAAATCCGAGCGCTACCACCGTTCGAGCGCCAGCATTGGTCGAGTTAGAGGGGCACGGGGGAGAATGCTCCAGTCAACACCTCCCCTATATAAGTTATTTGTCCGATTCTCGCACAACCGTAGTCTGCCTCGTCGAATCAAACAACGGTCCCAGATTCCGACTTCCGTTCCGTAGAGACCCAAAAGCTAGATGGAGGCTCGCAAGAAAGAGAGTCGGCGCATAGCAATCGGGTTTCTCGAACGTTTAGGGACCGAGCTCACTTGCGGATAGGGCAAAATCCGCCAAGCAACCCAAAAGCTAGACGGGGGCTCGAATCGAATCGCCTAGGCGGCCACAACAACGACGTGTTGGATCGACTACCAGTGCCAAACCATTCAGCAAGACTAGTCTGTGTCGAGGCCGGATAGAGATTCTCAGAGAGCGCCCGCATAGCATTTAGGAGACCTGCCGCGTCCCTCACACTCGACAAATGGTGGTGCACGTTTATAAATCCGAGCGATCCCAACCCTTTCAAGCACCAACATCGGTCGAGATAGAGGGGCACGGAGGGGGCTGCGTGAGACAACACAGTCCCCTATATAAGTTATTTGTCCGATTCTCACACATCCGAAGAATGGTCATCAAATCGGACAACAGCCCAAACTTCCGACTTCCGTCCCAGAAAGCCCAAGAGCTATCTAAAACGTTCATGGCCGGAACTCGATCGCGGCTATACCAGTCCGCCAAGCAACCCAAAAGCTAGACTGGAGCTCTAGTCGAATCACCTCTGTGGCCATTGCAAGGACGTGTTGGAGCGACTACCATTGCCGAACCATTCCGCAGGTCGAGTCCATACCAAGGCCGCATAGAGATTCACGATGAGCTCCTGCATAGCAATCAGGAGACTTGCCGTGTCCATCACAATCGATAAATCCTGGTGCAAGATTTTTGCATCCGAGCGCTCCAACCAGTCGAGCACCAGCATCAATCGACATAAACGGGCACGGGGGGAGGATGCTCGAGAACACTACCTCCCCTATATAAGTTATTTGTCCGATTCTCAAGCAGCCGAAGTCTGGTCATCGAATCGGGTCAAAGACCACAACTTCCGACTTTACCCACAATGCAAGTCATCGAATCGAACATCGGCCCCCGAGTCGGACTCCATGCGTATGTCAGGTCATCGGACCCAAATTCCGCCTTCCTGCGCATGGCGGGCCATCAATATCAACTCGGTCATCGGACCCAAACTCCGCCTTTTTGCGTATGGCACGCCTTCAAATCGGTCATCGGACCCAAATTCCGCCTTCCTGTGCATGGCGGGCCATCAACATCAACTCGGTCATCGGACCCAAATTCCCCCTTTCTGCGCATGGCACGCCATCAACTCGGTCATCGGACCCAAATTCCGCCTTCCTGCGCATGGCAGGTCATCGGACACAAATTCAGACCTCGCCAATATGCCTACGTATCGAATCGGTCATCGGACCCAACTTCCGACTTCATCCATACTGTAGGGTCTTTGAGGTTGGCGCGGTGCGCTCAACCCAGGGAGTCGACCCATCGAAGCATACACCTCCCCTATATAAGCTATTTGTCCGATTCCCACACCTGTGTAGTTTGCACCTCTGACCAGGACATCGACCCCAACTTCCGAACTCGACTGCAACGACGGCACCAGCGCCTTGGTGCGCACCTTGCGACGCACAGTCCCAACATTCGCCTTCCTGCACATGGCAGGTCATCGGACCCAAATTCCGACCTCGCGAGTATGCCTACATATCGAATCGGTCATCGGACCCAACTTCCGACTTCATCCATACCGTAGGGTCTTTGAGGTTGGCGCGGTGCGCTCAACCCGGGGAGTCGACCCAACGAAGCATACACCTCCCCTATATAAGCTATTTGTCCGATTCCCACACCTGTGTAGTTTGCACCTCCGATCAAGACATCGACCCCAACTTCCGAACTCGCCTCCAACGACCGAACCAGCGCCTTGGTGCGCACCTTGCAACGCACAGTGCCAACATTCGCCTTCCTGCACGTGGCAGGTCATCGGACCCAAATTCCGACCTCGCGAGTATGCCTACATATCGAATCGGTCATCGGACCCAACTTCCGACTTCATCCATACCGTAGGGTCTTTGAGGTTGGCGCGGTGCGCTCAACCCGGGGAGTCGACCCAACGAAGCATACACCTCCCCTATATAAGCTATTTGTCCGATTCCCACACCTGTGTAGCTTGCACCTCCGATCAGGACATCGACCCCAACTTCCGAACTCGACTAAAAAGACCGCACCAGCGCCTTGGTGTGCACCTTGCAACGCACAGTGTCAACATTCGCCTTCCTGCACATGGCAGGTCATCGGACCCAAATTCCGACCTCATGAGCATACCTACTAATCGAATTGGTCATCGGACCCAACTTCCGACTTCATCCATACCGTAGGGTCTTTGAGGTTGGCGCGGTGCGCTCAACCTGGGGAGTCGACCCATCGAAGCATACACCTCCCCTATATAAGCTATTTGTCCGATTCCGACACCTGTGTAGTTTGCACCTCCGCTCAGGACATCGACCCCAACTTCCGAACTCGCCTGCAACGACCGAACCAGCGCCTTGGTGCGCACCAAAAGTGCGCACTTTTGGAGGGCACTTTTGTGCGCTCCAAAGGTGCGCACTTTTGGAGGGCACTTTTCTGCGCTCCAAAGGTGCGCACTTTTGGAGGGCACTTTTTGGAGGGCACTTTTCTGCGCTCCAAAGGTGCGCACTTTTGGAGGGCACTTTTTGGAGGGCACTTTTCTGCGCTCCAAAGGTGCGCACTTTTGGAGGGCACTTTTTGGAGGGCACTTTTCTGCGCTCCAAAGGTGCGCACTTTTGGAGGGCACTTTTTGGAGGGCACTTTTCTGCGCTCCAAAGGTGCGCACTTTTGGAGGGCACTTTTCTGCGCTCCAAAGGTGCGCACTTTTGGAGGGCACTTTTTGGAGGGCACTTTTCTGCGCTCCAAAGGTGCGCACTTTTGGAGGGCACTTTTTGGAGGGCACTTTTCTGCGCTCCAAAGGTGCGCACTTTTGGAGGGCACTTTTTGGAGGGCACTTTTCTGCGCTCCAAAGGTGCGCACTTTTGGAGGGCACTTTTGTGCACTCCAAAGGTGCGCACTTTTGGAGGGCACTTTTCCTGTGCTCCAAAGGTGCACACCTAGGTGAGCACCTTCGACCACACCTTGTAGCACACCAAACTCTGACTTTCGACTTCATCCGCAATGCAGGGTCTTTGAGGTTGGCGCAATGCGCACAACCAGGGGAGTCGACCCATCAAACCCAACACCTCCCCTATATAAGCTATTTGTCTGATTCTCATACATGCGTAGCCTGCAGGAGCAATTAGGACATCGACCCCAACTTTCGGCTTCTAAACGAAAACAAGGTCTTTGAGGTTGGTGTAATGCGAACAACTAGGGGAGTCAACCCATCAAACCCAACACCTCCCCTATATAAGCTATTTGTCTGATTCTCATACATGTGTAGTCTACAGGAGCAATTAGGACATCGACCCCAACTTTTGACTTCTTAACGAAAACAAGGTCTTTGAGGTTGACGTAATGCGCACAACCAGGGGAGTCGACCCATCAAACCCAACACCTCCCCTATATAAGCTATTTGTCCGATTCTCATACATGTGTAGCCTGCAGGAGCCATTAGGACATTGACCCCAACTTTTGACTTCTTAACGAAAACAAGGTCTTTGAGGTTGGCGTAATGCGCACAACCAAGGGAGTTGACCCATCAAACCCAACACCTCCCCTATATAAGCTATTTGTCTGATTCTCATACATGTGTAGCCTGCAACAACGATTAGGACATCCACCCCAACTTCTGAATTCGTCTGCGTTGACCGCACCAAAGGTGCACGCCTTGGTGCTCACCAAAATCCGACTTCCGACTTCTTCTGCTATGCGGGGTCTTTGAGGTTGGCGCAGTGCGCACAACCAGGGGAGTCAACCCACCGAATGCAACACCTCCCCTATATAAGCTATTTGTCTGATTCTCATACATGCGTAGACTGCAGCAATGATTAGGACATCCACCCCAACTTTTGACTTCTTAAACAAGACAGGGTCTTTGAAGTTGGTGCAGTGCACACAACCAGGGGAGTCGACCCATCAAACGCAACACCTCCCCTATATAAAGCTATTTGTCCGATTCTCATACGTGTAGTCTGCAGCAGCGATTAGGACATCGACCCCAACTTCCGAATTCGTTTGCATTGACCGCACCAAAGGTGCACGCCTTGGTGTGCACCCTGGAGTGCACTTTGGTGCTCACCTCGGTGCACACTTTGGTGTGCACCTCGGTGTGCACCAAAGGTGCGCACCTTGGAGCGCACCAAAGGTGTACACTTTGGAGCGCACCACATAGGGTCTTTGAGAGGTTGGCGCAGTGCGCACACCAAGGTGGGTGTTGAGGTGCGTGCCGAGGTGGGTGGGTGCTAGGGTGCGCTCCATGGTGGGTGCCAGGGTGGGTGCGTGCTAGGGTGGATTCCAAAGAGGGTCATAGGGTGGGTGCCAAGGTGGGTTGGTGATATAGTGGGTTCAAAGGTGGGTACTAGGGTGGGTTCCAAGGTGGGTCACAAGTTGGGTGCCAGGATGCGTGGGTGTTAGGTTGGGTGCCAAGGTGGGCTCCTGCGTGGGTGGGTGCTAGGGTGGGTTTCAAGGTGGACGCGAGGGCGGGTGCCAAGGTGGGTAACAAGTTGGGTGTTAGGATGGGTGAGTGCTAGAGTGGGTGCCAAGGTGGGTGGGTGCTAAGGTGGATGCCAAGGTGGTTCACAGGGTGGGTGGGTTCTAGGGTGAGTTCCAAGGTGGGTCACAGGTTCAGTGCTAGGGTGGGTGTCAAGGCGGGTGTCGAGGTGCCTGGGTGCTAGGGTGTGGATGCCAATGTGGGTCATAGGGTGGGTACTAGGGTGGGCTGCAATGTGGGTGCCAAGGTGGGTAACATGCTCGGTGGGTTCTAAATTGGGTGCCAGGGTGGGTGTGCACCCACCTTGCCCGAGGTGGGTGCCAAGGTGCCAGTGTGGGTGGGTGCTAAGGTGGATGCCAAGGTGGGTGAGAAGGTGGGTGATAGGTTGAGTGGTAGGATGGGTGGGTGCCAAGATGGGTCACAGGGTGGGTGCAAGGGTGGGTAGGTGCTAGGGTTGGTGTCAGGGTGGGTGGGTGCTAGGTTGGGTTCCAAGGTGGGTGCGAGGGTGAGTGTCAAGGTGGGTCACAGGTTAGGTGCTAGGATGGGTGAGTGCTAGGGTGCAAAGGTGCCAGGGTGGGTGCTAGGATGGGTCGATGCTAGGGTGAGTGGCAAGGTGGGTCCACAAGTGTCAAGGTGGGTGCCGAGGTGGGTGCCAAGTCGGCGACTGCTATGGTGGATGCCAAGGTGGGTCACGGGGTGGGTGCCAAGTTGCTAGGTTGGGTTCCAAGGTGGGTGCCAACGTGGGTGCTAGGGTGCGTGGGTTAAAGGGTGTGTCACAACGTGGGTGCCAGGATGGGTGCGCACCCACACTGGCCAAGACGGGTGCGGGTGCAAGGTTGGGTTCCAAGCCCGGTCACAGGCTGGGTGCTAGGATGGGTGGGTGCCAAGGTGGGCACCAGGGTGGGTGCACCCACCCTGGCCAAGGTGGGTCACGGGGTGGGTCCTAGGGTGGGTAACGGGGTGGGTACTAAGGTGCGTGCCAAGGTGGGTCATAGGGTGGGTGCCAAGGTGGGCACCAGGGTGGGTGTGCACCAACCCTAGCCAGGGTAGGTCACGGGGTGGTTGTCGGGGTGGGCGTCAAGGAGCCAAGGTGGGTGGCAAGTAGCCAAGTTGCGTGCCAAGGTGGGTGTCGGGGTGGGTGCCAAGGATCCAAGGTGGGTGCCAAGGAACCAAGGTGGGTGTCTGGGTGGGTGCCGAGGTGGGAGCCAGGGTGGGTCCCAAGGTGAGTGCAAAGGTGGGTGCCAGGGTCAAGGTGAGTGCCAATGTGGGTTCCAAGGTGCCAGGGTCAGGGTGAGTGCCAATGTGGGTTCAAAGGTGCTAAGTTGGGTGCGAGGTTGGGTGCGAGGGTGGGTGGGTGCCAAGGTGTGCTAGGTGGAAGCCCGGGTGGGTCGGCATCCCATGGGTGTCGAGTTGGGTGCCTGATGGGTGCTTCTTGTCAAGTTTTAGTCGTCGGGACTCATTTCGAGCCTTAGAGGTCGTTTCTTGTCCGGTTGCCCTGTCTTCGACCTGGGAACCCAATTTTGGTCCTCGGGTCCCATTTTTTTTTGTCTCGCATCCCACTTTTGGCCTGTGGCCTTTTCGGGGTCGATTCTCGTTTTGGGCATCAGAGCATGTTTCTTCTCCTAAAACCCAATATTTGTTTATTAAGTCTCGGAACACATTTTTGTTCTCGTGGACCCATCATGGGTCTTGGAACGCATTTGTGGTCCTTGGGTCCCATTTTGCATCCCGAAACTTGTGTTTTGGTGCTTGATCCCTATTTTGGGTGCCCACCTTGCACCAAGTGCGCACCCGGGGCAAACCGAGCGCCTTGGTGCACCAGGGCAAGATCGAGCGTGCACCCGAGGCGCCCCGAACATGCACCAAGGTGCACTCGGCCCACATGTGAGCGCAGGTCGTTGCGCCCGAGGTGGTGTGTGGGCACCGCGTTGCAGACGGGACACTGCACGCACACGACGCCCCCTCCAGGTGCACGCACGTAGGCCGGGCCGGGTGCACACCCGACGCCCTAGCAAGGTGCGCGCACCCGGGCAGGGCTCACACTTGGCGAACGGGGCGCACTTCGCGAGGGAGGGTGTGCACCTCGACGGGGGTGGGTGGCCGGGGTGGATTCGCACGTGGGTCGCGGTTTGCTAAGTACACACTGCGACAAGCTCATAACGGGTGCGATCATACCAGCGTTAGTGCACCGGATCCCATCAGAACTCCGCAGTTAAGCGCGCTTGGGCCGGAGTAGTACTGGGATGGGTGACCTCCCGGGAAGTCCCGGTGTTGCACCCTTTTTTAGTTTTTCGCCGGGCGTCGCAATGCTATTTGAATAAACCTTTTGCCCGTTTGCGTTCTCGTCGGGGCCGGGCCGGGCCGGGGTGCGCTGCCCGCACTACCGCGCGCGCGGGGGCGACACCGAGCGCGCACCCGAGGCGCCCCGAGCACACAGGCCACGGTGCAACCCGGGCGTTGTGCGCGCACCCCGGTGCGCCCGAGGTGCTGCGCGCGCACCCAGGTGAAATCGGTGTGCACCTCGGCCAGTGCGCGCTCGGTCGAGTCGCGCACGTTGGCCAAGGTGCACGGTGATGTTTCTTACTCTAAGGTTCCGCACCAGACGCCCGGGACAGGTGAGCGAAGCTGGGCGGGGCCGGGTGCGCGGCCGGGGCAGGTGCACGCAGCTGGAGAGAGCTTTGGAGCACACTTCGGAGCGCACCAATGATGCGCTCCATTCAAAAGTTTCCTGAAAAGGCAAAAAAAGTTGAGATTATAGAATTTCCCACTTGAGAGATTGTAAAAAAAAAAAATTTAAAATGAAGGAAACGCGGGTGCCAAGGTGTGCGCAGCCCAGCCAAGGTGTGCGCACCAAGGCGCCCACCCTGGCGAAGGTGCACGCAAGGTGCGCACCCGAGGCAAACCGGACAATTAACCCAACTTTCGACTTCGCGCGCACCTTGGAGCGCACTTCGGAGCGCTCCTTGGTGCGCACCAATCTTGGGCACCTCGGAGTGCACCATGGCGCCCACCAAGGTGCGCACCCGGGGCAAACCGAGCTCCGACTTCGTGCGCACCTTGGAGCGCACGAAAGGTGCGCACCATGGCGCCCACCAAGGTGCGCAGCCCAGCCAAGGCGTGCGCATCAAGGTGCGCACCCTGGCGAAGGTGCGCACCCGGGGCAAACCGAGCTCCGACTTCGTGCGCACCTTGGAGCGCACAAAAGGTGCGCAACCCAGCCAAGGTGTGCGCACCCCGGTCAAACCGAGCTCCGAATCGTGCGCACCAGAGGTGCACGCCATCGTGCGCACCTTGGAGCACACTTCGGAGCCCTCCTTGGTGCGCGCCGATGTTGCGCACCTCGGAGCGCACCCGGGGAAAACAATGCAATTAACCCGACTTTCGACTTCGTGGGCACCTCGGAGCGCTCTCGGGTTCGCACCTCGGAGCACACCGAGGTGCGCACCTTTGATGCGCTGCCTTCACCAATTTCCAGAAAAGGCAAGAAAACATTGAGAAGGTGTGCGCACCGAGGTGCCCACCCTGGCGAAGGTGCACGCGAGGTGCGCACCCGGGGCAAACCGGGCTCCGACTTCGTGCACGCCGCACCTTGGAGCACACTTCGGAGCGCTCCTTGGTGCGCACCAGGGCGCGCAACCCAGCCGAGGTGCCCACCCCGGCGAAGGTGCACGCGAGGTGCGCACCCGGGGCAAACCGGGCTCCGACTTCGTGCACGCCATGGTGCCCACCGCGGCGAAGGTGCACGCGAGGTGCGCACCCGGGGCAAACCGGGCTCCGACTTCGTGCACGCCGCACCTTGGAGCACACTTCGGAGCGCTCCTTGGTGCGCACCATGGTGCCCACCAGGGCGCGCAACCCCGCCGAAGGTGCACGCGAGGTGCGCACCCGGGGCAAACCGGGCTCCGACTTCGTGCACGCCGCACCTTGGAGCACACTTCGGAGCGCTCCTTGGTGCGCACCATGGTGCCCACCAGGGCGCGCAACCCCGCCGAAGGTGCACGCGAGGTGCGCACCCGGGGCAAACCGGGCTCCGACTTCGTGCACGCCATGGTGCGCACCGCGGCGAAGGTGCGCACCCGGGGCAAACCGGGCTCCGACTTCGTGCACGCCGCACCTTGGAGCACACTTCGGAGCGCTCCTTGGTGCGCACCAGGGCGCGCAACCCAGCCGAGGTGCCCACCCCGGCGAAGGTGCACGCGAGGTGCGTACCCGGGGCAAACCGGGCTCCGACTTCGTGCACGCCGCACCTTGGAGCACACTTCGGAGCGCTCCTTGGTGCGCACCATGGTGCCCACCAGGCCGCGCAACCCAGCCAAGGTGTGCGCACCAAGGTGCACGCGAGGTGCGCACCCGGGGCAAACCGGGGTCCGACTTCGTGCACGCCGCACCTTGGAGCACACATCGGGGCGCTCCCGGGTTCGCACCGGCGTTGCGCACCGTGGTGGGCACCTCGGAGCACACCAAGGTGGGCAGCGAGGTGCGCACCTTTGATGCGATGCCTTCACTAATTTCCATAAAAGGCAAAAAAAAAACGAGATTTTAAAATTTCCGTTTTGAAAGATAGTGAGAAAAAGGGAATGCTGGTGCCATCTTGAGCCCGCCCTGGTGCGCAGCCCAGCCAAGGTGTGCGCACCAAGGTGCCCACCCTGGCGAAGGTGCGCGCCCGGGCAATTAACCCAACTTCCAACTTCGCGCGCGCCAGGGTGGGAGCGCACCCAACAACCGGGCCTGGGAAGAGCCAATGCGAGAAACCCCACCAAACGCTCTGACAAAAAAAGAGGGGGCGCTCCAGTAACCCCGCTTCGGAGCGCACCCTGGGCAAACCCAGCCAAGGTGCCCACCCCGGCCAAGGTGCAGGCGAGGTGCGCACCCGGGGCAAACCGGGCTCCGACAACGTGCACGCCGCACCTTGGAGCACACTTCGTAGCGCTCCCGGGTGCGCACCTCAGAGCACACCAAGGTGGGCAGCGAGGTGCGCACCTTTGATGCGCTGCCTTCACTAATTTCCAGAAAAGGCAAAAAAAAAAGGAGATTTTAAAATTTCCGTTTTGAAAGATAGTGAAAAAAACGGAACGCGCGTGCCATCTTGAGCCCGCCCTGGTGCGCAGCCCAGGTAAGGTGCCCACCCTGGCAAAGGTGCGCACCCGGGCAATTAACCCTACTTCCGACTTCGTGCGCGCCAGGGTGGCAACCGGGCCTCGGAAGAGCCAATGC
>NW_026728983.1:260000-275000 GCF_030272615.1 Cryptomeria japonica | reverse complement strand
CCTCTACCCTCTGTCGAAACACTCGGCATTGCTGCTCCCTAAGGTGAGCTTCTCCTCATAGGCAATTCCGCTCTTATCCGGTCACGTTTGTGTGCCCGAATTTCGCAAGGCAACCTCCATGGGACATGGAAAAGACTCGAGAAGAGAGCTCGCTCACGGGAGAGAGAAGCCAAGGAGACCACGAGAGTGCTGAGAGTGGGACAGCGCTGAATAGGCGGGAGAAGCCTGCGCGTATAAACGGAGATATATATCCAATTGCAACGAAGGAACGTGCCAAAGATCGAGAACAATGGCAGAAATGCTAGTAACGTGCACTTCGGGACCAACGCATCACCGGAAGACAACCGCCAAACATCGAAAGAGTCGCGATGCTCCGCAACCTACGTGCAAAGCGGTCGCACACCGGGTAAGGGAGTGAGAGCCCCAAACATAGCTGGGCGAGGCGCTCACTCCGCTCTTTAATATCTCGTTAATACCGCCAAGGAAATGGCACAAGCACACACACACAAGCATCCTCGGAAGAGGACAGTTCGAGTGACAGGTCAAATCCAAGAGTTCCGAAGACTACCTCCAGGAACAATCGGGAACAAGACCGATTACAAGTCGTCGAGTCTGTTACTGGGCGAACACGAGATGCGCACAGGAAATCGATCAGCCCTCACAATGGCCCAAGGCCAGAGATCGGACTGCTACGATTTACCCCAACAATCATCGTGCCACTCTTCGCAGAGAGGTGATAGACGCCAACGAGCCCGCGCATAGCAATCGAGGTGTAAAAAGGGCGTTGAAGGCAGGAAGCCTGGACGAAAGAGGCTACGAGGTCACCTCGAAGCGGTCTAAGAATCGGGCGCACTTGGGGCGACTACCAGTGCCAACCCCTTATCCCGCGGTGCGTCCGACACACAGAAATTTCCAAGGCGGCCAAGGAGCCTCCCCGCATAGCAATCGGGGTGTGAGGTTACGGATGCAGCATTGATAGCAATCGAGGTGTGAGGCGAAGGATGCAGAAGTGAGAGCCGAGGGATGTAGCAGAGATAGCAATCGGGGTGTGTGATGCAGAAGAGATAGCAATCGAGGTGTGCGGTGGGAAGGGCCCAGCAGCCAGAATGCATGAAGCGACGGATGAAGCAGTGATGACAACCGGGCTGTGAGGAGAGGAGGGATGCAGCCAAGAAAGCAATCAGGGCTCGAGGCAAGGGATGCATCAAGGATAGCAATCATGTTGTGAGGCGAGATTCCAAAGGCTAAACGTGAGAGGCTGCAGGGTCGACTCAGAGAGGTCTATGCATGTGAGAGGCTGAAAGCAAGGTCGACTCGGAGCGGTCTATGCATCGGGCGCGCTTGGGGCGACTACCAGTGCCAACCCCTTATCCCGCGACGCGTCCGACAAAGAGAACGTTCCAAGGCGGCAGAGGAGGTTACCAGCCGAAGGATGCAGTAGCAATAACAGGTATAGTTCCGCGGCGGCCGAGAAGACTCACCGCATAGGAATCGGGATGCGAGGCGACGGATGCGGCGGGAAGGCCCCGACGGCTAAACGGAAGAGGCTGCAGGGCCGCCTCGGAATGGTCCAAGCATCGGATGCGATTGGGACGACTACCAGTGCCAACCCCTTATCCCGCGATGCGTCCGATACACAGATAGTTCCAAGGCGGCCGAGGAGCCTCACCGCATATCAATCGGGGTGCGAGGCGAGGGATGGGGCGGGAAGGCCCCAACGGCTAGACGGAAGAGGCTTCAGGGCCACCTCGGAATGGTCCAAGCATCGGACGCGCTTGGGGCGACTGCCAGTGCCAACCCCTTATCCCGCGATGCGTCCGATACACAGATGGTTCCAAGGCGGCCGAGGAGCCTCACCGCATAGCAATCGGGGGTGCGAGGCGAGGGATGGGGCGGGAAGGCCCCAACGGCTAGACGGAAGAGGCTTCAGGGCCGCCTAGGAATGGTCCAAGCATCGGACACGCTTGGGGCGACTACCAGTGACAGCCCCCTATCCCGCGATGCGTCCGATACGAAGATGGTTCCAAGGCGGCCGAGGAGCCTCACCGCATAGCAATCGGGGTGCGAGGTGGGGGATGCGGCGAGATGGCCCCAACGGCTAGACGGAAGAGGCCACAGGGCCGCGTCGGAATAGTCCAAGCATCGGACGCGCTTGGGGCGACTACCAGTGACAACCCCTTATCCAGCGATGCGTCCGATACGAAGATAGTTCCAAGGCGGCCGAGGAGCCTCACCGCATAGCAATCGGGGTGCGAGGTGGGGGATGCGGCGAGATGGCCCCAACGGCTAGACGGAAGAGGCTGCAGGGCCGCCTCGGAATAGTCCAAGCATCGGACGCGCTTGGGGCCACTACCAGTGACAACCCCTTATCCCGCAATGCGTCCGATACGAAGATAGTTCCAAGGCGGCCGAAGAGCCTCACCGCATAGCAATCGGGGTGCGAGGTGGGGGATGCGGCGAGATGGCCCCAACGGCTAGACGGAAGAGGCCACAGGGCCGCCTCGGAATAGTCCAAGCATCGGACGCGCTTGGGGCGACTACCAGTGACAACCCCTTATCCCGCGATGCGTCCGATACGAAGATAGTTCCCAGGCGGCCGAGGAGCCTCACCGCATAGCAATCGGGGTGCGAGGCGAGGGATGCGGCGAGATGGCCCCAAAGGCTAGACGGAAGAGGCTGCAGGGCTGCCTCGGAATAGTCCAAGCATCGGACGCGCTTGGGGCGACTACCACTGCCAACCCCTTATCCCGCGATGCGTCCGATACACAGATAGTTCCGAGGCGGCCGAGGAGGTGGGGGATGCAGCGAGATGGCCCCAACGGCTAGACGGAAGAGGCTGCAGGGCCGCCTCGGAATAGTCCAAGCATCGGACGCGCTTGGGGCGACTACCAGTGACAACCCCTTATCCCGCGATGCGTCCGATACACAGATAGTTCCGAGGCGGCCAAGGAGCCTCACCGCATAGCAATCGTGGTGCGAGGTGGGGGATGCGGCGAGATGGCCCCAACGGCTAGACGGAAGAGGCTGCAGGGCCGCCTCGGAATGGTCCAAGCATCGGATGCGCTTGGGGCGACTACCACTGCCAACCCCTTATCCCGCGATGCGTCCGATACACAGATAGTTCCAAGGCGGCCGAGGAGCCTCACAGCATAGCAATCAGGGTGCGAGGCGAGGGATGCGGCGAGAAAGCCCCAACGGCTAGAGGGAAGAGGCTTCAGGTCCGCCTCGGAATGGTCCAAGCATCGGACGCGCTTGGGGCGACTACCAGTGACAACCCCTTATCCCGCGACGCGTCCGATACACAGATAGTTCCAAGGCGGCCGAGGAGCCTCACCGCATAGCAATCGGGGTGCGAGGCGAGGGATGCGGCGAGAAGGACCCAACGGCTACACGGAAGAGGCTTCGGGGCCGCCTCGGAATGGTCCAAGCATCGGACGCGCTTGGGGCGACTACCAGTGACAACCCCTTATCCCGCGACGCGTCCGATACACAGATAGTTCCAAGGCGGCCGAGGAGCCTCACCGCATAGCAATCGGGGTGCGAGGCGAGGGATGCGGCGAGAAGGACCCAACGGCTACACGGAAGAGGCTTCGGGGCCGCCTCGGAATGGTCCAAGCATCGGACGCGCTTGGGGCGACTACCAGTGACAACCCCTTATCCCGCGACGCGTCCGATACACAGATAGTTCCAAGGCGGCCGAGGAGCCTCACCGCATAGCAATCGGGGTGCGAGGCGAGGGATGCGGCGAGAAGGACCCAACGGCTAGACGGAAGAGGCTTCGGGTCCGCCTCGGAATGGTCCAAGCATCGGACGCGCTTGGGGCGACTACCAGTGACAACCCCTTATCCCGCGACGCGTCCGATACACAGATAGTTCCAAGGCGGCCGAGGAGCCTCACCGCATAGCAATCGGGGTGCGAGGCGAGGGATGCGGCGAGAAGGACCCAACGGCTAGACGGAAGAGGCTTCGGGTCCGCCTCGGAATGGTCCAAGCATCGGACGCGCTTGGGGCGACTACCAGTGACAACCCCTTATCCCGCGACGCGTCCGATACACAGATAGTTCCAAGGCGGCCGAGGAGCCTCACCGCATAGCAATCGGGGTGCGAGGCGAGGGATGCGGCGAGAAGGACCCAACGGCTAGACGGAAGAGGCTTCGGGTCCGCCTCGGAATGGTCCAAGCATCGGACGCGCTTGGGGCGACTACCAGTGACAACCCCTTATCCCGCGACGCGTCCGATACACAGATAGTTCCGAGGCGGCCGAGGAGCCTCACCGCATAGCAATCGGGGTGCGAGGCGAAGGATGCGGCGAGAAGGACCCAACGGCTAGACGGAAGAGGCTTCGGGTCCGCCTCGGAATGGTCTAAGCATCGGACGCGCTTGGGGCGACTACCAGTGACAACCCCTTATCCCGCGACGCGTCCGATACACAGATAGTTCCAAGGCGGCCGAGGAGCCTCACCGCATAGCAATCGGGGTGCGAGGCGAGGGATGCGGCGAGAAGGACCCAACGGCTAGACGGAAGAGGCTTCAGGGCCGCCTCGGAATGGTCCAAGCATCGGACGCGCTTGGGGCGACTACCAATGACAACCCCTTATCCCGCGACGCGTCCGATACACAGATAGTTCCGAGGCGGCCGAGGAGCCTCACCGCATAGCAATCGGGGTGCGAGGCGAGGGATGCGGCGAGAAGGACCCAACGGCTAGACGGAAGAGGCTTCAGG
The DNA here is from genome assembly GCF_030272615.1 of Cryptomeria japonica. Lineage (NCBI taxonomy): Eukaryota > Viridiplantae > Streptophyta > Pinopsida > Cupressales > Cupressaceae > Cryptomeria > Cryptomeria japonica. The sequence goes on along the minus strand of NW_026728983.1, from coordinate 270,277 downwards.
GCCGCCTCGGAATGGTCCAAGCATCGGACGCGCTTGGGGCGACTACCAGTGACAACCCCTTATCCCGCGACGCGTCCGATACACAGATAGTTCCGAGGCGGCCGAGGAGCCTCACCGCATAGCAATCGGGGTGCGAGGCGAGGGATGCGGCGAGAAGGACCCAACGGCTAGACGGAAGAGGCTTCAGGGCCGCCTCGGAATGGTCCAAGCATCGGACGCGCTTGGGGCGACTACCGTTGCCAACCCCTTATCCCGCGATGCGTCTGATACACAGATAGTTCCGAGGCGGCCGAGGAGCCTCACCGCATAGCAATCGGGTTGCGAGGCAGATTATTGGGAAGGGAACCCCCTGGGATGCGGCTCAAGCAGTGCCCAAAGGGACTGGAATGCGGAATCACATCGAGAGACCCAAATGCTATACGAGGGCTCAAATCGAATTATCGATTTGGCCACGACATGGACGCATCGGAACGACTACCTTTGCCGAACCACTCGCAATTGCATCCATACCGAAACCAATAGACATTTCCGTTAGAGCCCTCGCATAGCATTCGGGAATCTCGCATGCCCCTCTAAATCGACCAATGCTGGCGCTCAATGAAAATCCGAGCGCTACCACCGTTCGAGCGCCAGCATTGGTCGAGTTAGAGGGGCACGGGGGAGAATGCTCCAGTCAACACCTCCCCTATATAAGTTATTTGTCCGATTCTCGCACAACCGTAGTCTGCCTCGTCGAATCAAACAACGGTCCCAGATTCCGACTTCCGTTCCGTAGAGACCCAAAAGCTAGATGGAGGCTCGCAAGAAAGAGAGTCGGCGCATAGCAATCGGGTTTCTCGAACGTTTAGGGACCGAGCTCACTTGCGGATAGGGCAAAATCCGCCAAGCAACCCAAAAGCTAGACGGGGGCTCGAATCGAATCGCCTAGGCGGCCACAACAACGACGTGTTGGATCGACTACCAGTGCCAAACCATTCAGCAAGACTAGTCTGTGTCGAGGCCGGATAGAGATTCTCAGAGAGCGCCCGCATAGCATTTAGGAGACCTGCCGCGTCCCTCACACTCGACAAATGGTGGTGCACGTTTATAAATCCGAGCGATCCCAACCCTTTCAAGCACCAACATCGGTCGAGATAGAGGGGCACGGAGGGGGCTGCGTGAGACAACACAGTCCCCTATATAAGTTATTTGTCCGATTCTCACACATCCGAAGAATGGTCATCAAATCGGACAACAGCCCAAACTTCCGACTTCCGTCCCAGAAAGCCCAAGAGCTATCTAAAACGTTCATGGCCGGAACTCGATCGCGGCTATACCAGTCCGCCAAGCAACCCAAAAGCTAGACTGGAGCTCTAGTCGAATCACCTCTGTGGCCATTGCAAGGACGTGTTGGAGCGACTACCATTGCCGAACCATTCCGCAGGTCGAGTCCATACCAAGGCCGCATAGAGATTCACGATGAGCTCCTGCATAGCAATCAGGAGACTTGCCGTGTCCATCACAATCGATAAATCCTGGTGCAAGATTTTTGCATCCGAGCGCTCCAACCAGTCGAGCACCAGCATCAATCGACATAAACGGGCACGGGGGGAGGATGCTCGAGAACACTACCTCCCCTATATAAGTTATTTGTCCGATTCTCAAGCAGCCGAAGTCTGGTCATCGAATCGGGTCAAAGACCACAACTTCCGACTTTACCCACAATGCAAGTCATCGAATCGAACATCGGCCCCCGAGTCGGACTCCATGCGTATGTCAGGTCATCGGACCCAAATTCCGCCTTCCTGCGCATGGCGGGCCATCAATATCAACTCGGTCATCGGACCCAAACTCCGCCTTTTTGCGTATGGCACGCCTTCAAATCGGTCATCGGACCCAAATTCCGCCTTCCTGTGCATGGCGGGCCATCAACATCAACTCGGTCATCGGACCCAAATTCCCCCTTTCTGCGCATGGCACGCCATCAACTCGGTCATCGGACCCAAATTCCGCCTTCCTGCGCATGGCAGGTCATCGGACACAAATTCAGACCTCGCCAATATGCCTACGTATCGAATCGGTCATCGGACCCAACTTCCGACTTCATCCATACTGTAGGGTCTTTGAGGTTGGCGCGGTGCGCTCAACCCAGGGAGTCGACCCATCGAAGCATACACCTCCCCTATATAAGCTATTTGTCCGATTCCCACACCTGTGTAGTTTGCACCTCTGACCAGGACATCGACCCCAACTTCCGAACTCGACTGCAACGACGGCACCAGCGCCTTGGTGCGCACCTTGCGACGCACAGTCCCAACATTCGCCTTCCTGCACATGGCAGGTCATCGGACCCAAATTCCGACCTCGCGAGTATGCCTACATATCGAATCGGTCATCGGACCCAACTTCCGACTTCATCCATACCGTAGGGTCTTTGAGGTTGGCGCGGTGCGCTCAACCCGGGGAGTCGACCCAACGAAGCATACACCTCCCCTATATAAGCTATTTGTCCGATTCCCACACCTGTGTAGTTTGCACCTCCGATCAAGACATCGACCCCAACTTCCGAACTCGCCTCCAACGACCGAACCAGCGCCTTGGTGCGCACCTTGCAACGCACAGTGCCAACATTCGCCTTCCTGCACGTGGCAGGTCATCGGACCCAAATTCCGACCTCGCGAGTATGCCTACATATCGAATCGGTCATCGGACCCAACTTCCGACTTCATCCATACCGTAGGGTCTTTGAGGTTGGCGCGGTGCGCTCAACCCGGGGAGTCGACCCAACGAAGCATACACCTCCCCTATATAAGCTATTTGTCCGATTCCCACACCTGTGTAGCTTGCACCTCCGATCAGGACATCGACCCCAACTTCCGAACTCGACTAAAAAGACCGCACCAGCGCCTTGGTGTGCACCTTGCAACGCACAGTGTCAACATTCGCCTTCCTGCACATGGCAGGTCATCGGACCCAAATTCCGACCTCATGAGCATACCTACTAATCGAATTGGTCATCGGACCCAACTTCCGACTTCATCCATACCGTAGGGTCTTTGAGGTTGGCGCGGTGCGCTCAACCTGGGGAGTCGACCCATCGAAGCATACACCTCCCCTATATAAGCTATTTGTCCGATTCCGACACCTGTGTAGTTTGCACCTCCGCTCAGGACATCGACCCCAACTTCCGAACTCGCCTGCAACGACCGAACCAGCGCCTTGGTGCGCACCAAAAGTGCGCACTTTTGGAGGGCACTTTTGTGCGCTCCAAAGGTGCGCACTTTTGGAGGGCACTTTTCTGCGCTCCAAAGGTGCGCACTTTTGGAGGGCACTTTTTGGAGGGCACTTTTCTGCGCTCCAAAGGTGCGCACTTTTGGAGGGCACTTTTTGGAGGGCACTTTTCTGCGCTCCAAAGGTGCGCACTTTTGGAGGGCACTTTTTGGAGGGCACTTTTCTGCGCTCCAAAGGTGCGCACTTTTGGAGGGCACTTTTTGGAGGGCACTTTTCTGCGCTCCAAAGGTGCGCACTTTTGGAGGGCACTTTTTGGAGGGCACTTTTCTGCGCTCCAAAGGTGCGCACTTTTGGAGGGCACTTTTCTGCGCTCCAAAGGTGCGCACTTTTGGAGGGCACTTTTTGGAGGGCACTTTTCTGCGCTCCAAAGGTGCGCACTTTTGGAGGGCACTTTTTGGAGCTCCAAAGGTGCGCACTTTTGGAGGGCACTTTTTGGAGGGCACTTTTCTGCGCTCCAAAGGTGCGCACTTTTGGAGGGCACTTTTGTGCACTCCAAAGGTGCGCACTTTTGGAGGGCACTTTTCCTGTGCTCCAAAGGTGCACACCTAGGTGAGCACCTTCGACCACACCTTGTAGCACACCAAACTCTGACTTTCGACTTCATCCGCAATGCAGGGTCTTTGAGGTTGGCGCAATGCGCACAACCAGGGGAGTCGACCCATCAAACCCAACACCTCCCCTATATAAGCTATTTGTCTGATTCTCATACATGCGTAGCCTGCAGGAGCAATTAGGACATCGACCCCAACTTTCGGCTTCTAAACGAAAACAAGGTCTTTGAGGTTGGTGTAATGCGAACAACTAGGGGAGTCAACCCATCAAACCCAACACCTCCCCTATATAAGCTATTTGTCTGATTCTCATACATGTGTAGTCTACAGGAGCAATTAGGACATCGACCCCAACTTTTGACTTCTTAACGAAAACAAGGTCTTTGAGGTTGACGTAATGCGCACAACCAGGGGAGTCGACCCATCAAACCCAACACCTCCCCTATATAAGCTATTTGTCCGATTCTCATACATGTGTAGCCTGCAGGAGCCATTAGGACATTGACCCCAACTTTTGACTTCTTAACGAAAACAAGGTCTTTGAGGTTGGCGTAATGCGCACAACCAAGGGAGTTGACCCATCAAACCCAACACCTCCCCTATATAAGCTATTTGTCTGATTCTCATACATGTGTAGCCTGCAACAACGATTAGGACATCCACCCCAACTTCTGAATTCGTCTGCGTTGACCGCACCAAAGGTGCACGCCTTGGTGCTCACCAAAATCCGACTTCCGACTTCTTCTGCTATGCGGGGTCTTTGAGGTTGGCGCAGTGCGCACAACCAGGGGAGTCAACCCACCGAATGCAACACCTCCCCTATATAAGCTATTTGTCTGATTCTCATACATGCGTAGACTGCAGCAATGATTAGGACATCCACCCCAACTTTTGACTTCTTAAACAAGACAGGGTCTTTGAAGTTGGTGCAGTGCACACAACCAGGGGAGTCGACCCATCAAACGCAACACCTCCCCTATATAAAGCTATTTGTCCGATTCTCATACGTGTAGTCTGCAGCAGCGATTAGGACATCGACCCCAACTTCCGAATTCGTTTGCATTGACCGCACCAAAGGTGCACGCCTTGGTGTGCACCCTGGAGTGCACTTTGGTGCTCACCTCGGTGCACACTTTGGTGTGCACCTCGGTGTGCACCAAAGGTGCGCACCTTGGAGCGCACCAAAGGTGTACACTTTGGAGCGCACCACATAGGGTCTTTGAGAGGTTGGCGCAGTGCGCACACCAAGGTGGGTGTTGAGGTGCGTGCCGAGGTGGGTGGGTGCTAGGGTGCGCTCCATGGTGGGTGCCAGGGTGGGTGCGTGCTAGGGTGGATTCCAAAGAGGGTCATAGGGTGGGTGCCAAGGTGGGTTGGTGATATAGTGGGTTCAAAGGTGGGTACTAGGGTGGGTTCCAAGGTGGGTCACAAGTTGGGTGCCAGGATGCGTGGGTGTTAGGTTGGGTGCCAAGGTGGGCTCCTGCGTGGGTGGGTGCTAGGGTGGGTTTCAAGGTGGACGCGAGGGCGGGTGCCAAGGTGGGTAACAAGTTGGGTGTTAGGATGGGTGAGTGCTAGAGTGGGTGCCAAGGTGGGTGGGTGCTAAGGTGGATGCCAAGGTGGTTCACAGGGTGGGTGGGTTCTAGGGTGAGTTCCAAGGTGGGTCACAGGTTCAGTGCTAGGGTGGGTGTCAAGGCGGGTGTCGAGGTGCCTGGGTGCTAGGGTGTGGATGCCAATGTGGGTCATAGGGTGGGTACTAGGGTGGGCTGCAATGTGGGTGCCAAGGTGGGTAACATGCTCGGTGGGTTCTAAATTGGGTGCCAGGGTGGGTGTGCACCCACCTTGCCCGAGGTGGGTGCCAAGGTGCCAGTGTGGGTGGGTGCTAAGGTGGATGCCAAGGTGGGTGAGAAGGTGGGTGATAGGTTGAGTGGTAGGATGGGTGGGTGCCAAGATGGGTCACAGGGTGGGTGCAAGGGTGGGTAGGTGCTAGGGTTGGTGTCAGGGTGGGTGGGTGCTAGGTTGGGTTCCAAGGTGGGTGCGAGGGTGAGTGTCAAGGTGGGTCACAGGTTAGGTGCTAGGATGGGTGAGTGCTAGGGTGCAAAGGTGCCAGGGTGGGTGCTAGGATGGGTCGATGCTAGGGTGAGTGGCAAGGTGGGTCCACAAGTGTCAAGGTGGGTGCCGAGGTGGGTGCCAAGTCGGCGACTGCTATGGTGGATGCCAAGGTGGGTCACGGGGTGGGTGCCAAGTTGCTAGGTTGGGTTCCAAGGTGGGTGCCAACGTGGGTGCTAGGGTGCGTGGGTTAAAGGGTGTGTCACAACGTGGGTGCCAGGATGGGTGCGCACCCACACTGGCCAAGACGGGTGCGGGTGCAAGGTTGGGTTCCAAGCCCGGTCACAGGCTGGGTGCTAGGATGGGTGGGTGCCAAGGTGGGCACCAGGGTGGGTGCACCCACCCTGGCCAAGGTGGGTCACGGGGTGGGTCCTAGGGTGGGTAACGGGGTGGGTACTAAGGTGCGTGCCAAGGTGGGTCATAGGGTGGGTGCCAAGGTGGGCACCAGGGTGGGTGTGCACCAACCCTAGCCAGGGTAGGTCACGGGGTGGTTGTCGGGGTGGGCGTCAAGGAGCCAAGGTGGGTGGCAAGTAGCCAAGTTGCGTGCCAAGGTGGGTGTCGGGGTGGGTGCCAAGGATCCAAGGTGGGTGCCAAGGAACCAAGGTGGGTGTCTGGGTGGGTGCCGAGGTGGGAGCCAGGGTGGGTCCCAAGGTGAGTGCAAAGGTGGGTGCCAGGGTCAAGGTGAGTGCCAATGTGGGTTCCAAGGTGCCAGGGTCAGGGTGAGTGCCAATGTGGGTTCAAAGGTGCTAAGTTGGGTGCGAGGTTGGGTGCGAGGGTGGGTGGGTGCCAAGGTGTGCTAGGTGGAAGCCCGGGTGGGTCGGCATCCCATGGGTGTCGAGTTGGGTGCCTGATGGGTGCTTCTTGTCAAGTTTTAGTCGTCGGGACTCATTTCGAGCCTTAGAGGTCGTTTCTTGTCCGGTTGCCCTGTCTTCGACCTGGGAACCCAATTTTGGTCCTCGGGTCCCATTTTTTTTTGTCTCGCATCCCACTTTTGGCCTGTGGCCTTTTCGGGGTCGATTCTCGTTTTGGGCATCAGAGCATGTTTCTTCTCCTAAAACCCAATATTTGTTTATTAAGTCTCGGAACACATTTTTGTTCTCGTGGACCCATCATGGGTCTTGGAACGCATTTGTGGTCCTTGGGTCCCATTTTGCATCCCGAAACTTGTGTTTTGGTGCTTGATCCCTATTTTGGGTGCCCACCTTGCACCAAGTGCGCACCCGGGGCAAACCGAGCGCCTTGGTGCACCAGGGCAAGATCGAGCGTGCACCCGAGGCGCCCCGAACATGCACCAAGGTGCACTCGGCCCACATGTGAGCGCAGGTCGTTGCGCCCGAGGTGGTGTGTGGGCACCGCGTTGCAGACGGGACACTGCACGCACACGACGCCCCCTCCAGGTGCACGCACGTAGGCCGGGCCGGGTGCACACCCGACGCCCTAGCAAGGTGCGCGCACCCGGGCAGGGCTCACACTTGGCGAACGGGGCGCACTTCGCGAGGGAGGGTGTGCACCTCGACGGGGGTGGGTGGCCGGGGTGGATTCGCACGTGGGTCGCGGTTTGCTAAGTACACACTGCGACAAGCTCATAACGGGTGCGATCATACCAGCGTTAGTGCACCGGATCCCATCAGAACTCCGCAGTTAAGCGCGCTTGGGCCGGAGTAGTACTGGGATGGGTGACCTCCCGGGAAGTCCCGGTGTTGCACCCTTTTTTAGTTTTTCGCCGGGCGTCGCAATGCTATTTGAATAAACCTTTTGCCCGTTTGCGTTCTCGTCGGGGCCGGGCCGGGCCGGGGTGCGCTGCCCGCACTACCGCGCGCGCGGGGGCGACACCGAGCGCGCACCCGAGGCGCCCCGAGCACACAGGCCACGGTGCAACCCGGGCGTTGTGCGCGCACCCCGGTGCGCCCGAGGTGCTGCGCGCGCACCCAGGTGAAATCGGTGTGCACCTCGGCCAGTGCGCGCTCGGTCGAGTCGCGCACGTTGGCCAAGGTGCACGGTGATGTTTCTTACTCTAAGGTTCCGCACCAGACGCCCGGGACAGGTGAGCGAAGCTGGGCGGGGCCGGGTGCGCGGCCGGGGCAGGTGCACGCAGCTGGAGAGAGCTTTGGAGCACACTTCGGAGCGCACCAATGATGCGCTCCATTCAAAAGTTTCCTGAAAAGGCAAAAAAAGTTGAGATTATAGAATTTCCCACTTGAGAGATTGTAAAAAAAAAAAATTTAAAATGAAGGAAACGCGGGTGCCAAGGTGTGCGCAGCCCAGCCAAGGTGTGCGCACCAAGGCGCCCACCCTGGCGAAGGTGCACGCAAGGTGCGCACCCGAGGCAAACCGGACAATTAACCCAACTTTCGACTTCGCGCGCACCTTGGAGCGCACTTCGGAGCGCTCCTTGGTGCGCACCAATCTTGGGCACCTCGGAGTGCACCATGGCGCCCACCAAGGTGCGCACCCGGGGCAAACCGAGCTCCGACTTCGTGCGCACCTTGGAGCGCACGAAAGGTGCGCACCATGGCGCCCACCAAGGTGCGCAGCCCAGCCAAGGCGTGCGCATCAAGGTGCGCACCCTGGCGAAGGTGCGCACCCGGGGCAAACCGAGCTCCGACTTCGTGCGCACCTTGGAGCGCACAAAAGGTGCGCAACCCAGCCAAGGTGTGCGCACCCCGGTCAAACCGAGCTCCGAATCGTGCGCACCAGAGGTGCACGCCATCGTGCGCACCTTGGAGCACACTTCGGAGCCCTCCTTGGTGCGCGCCGATGTTGCGCACCTCGGAGCGCACCCGGGGAAAACAATGCAATTAACCCGACTTTCGACTTCGTGGGCACCTCGGAGCGCTCTCGGGTTCGCACCTCGGAGCACACCGAGGTGCGCACCTTTGATGCGCTGCCTTCACCAATTTCCAGAAAAGGCAAGAAAACATTGAGAAGGTGTGCGCACCGAGGTGCCCACCCTGGCGAAGGTGCACGCGAGGTGCGCACCCGGGGCAAACCGGGCTCCGACTTCGTGCACGCCGCACCTTGGAGCACACTTCGGAGCGCTCCTTGGTGCGCACCAGGGCGCGCAACCCAGCCGAGGTGCCCACCCCGGCGAAGGTGCACGCGAGGTGCGCACCCGGGGCAAACCGGGCTCCGACTTCGTGCACGCCATGGTGCCCACCGCGGCGAAGGTGCACGCGAGGTGCGCACCCGGGGCAAACCGGGCTCCGACTTCGTGCACGCCGCACCTTGGAGCACACTTCGGAGCGCTCCTTGGTGCGCACCATGGTGCCCACCAGGGCGCGCAACCCCGCCGAAGGTGCACGCGAGGTGCGCACCCGGGGCAAACCGGGCTCCGACTTCGTGCACGCCGCACCTTGGAGCACACTTCGGAGCGCTCCTTGGTGCGCACCATGGTGCCCACCAGGGCGCGCAACCCCGCCGAAGGTGCACGCGAGGTGCGCACCCGGGGCAAACCGGGCTCCGACTTCGTGCACGCCATGGTGCGCACCGCGGCGAAGGTGCGCACCCGGGGCAAACCGGGCTCCGACTTCGTGCACGCCGCACCTTGGAGCACACTTCGGAGCGCTCCTTGGTGCGCACCAGGGCGCGCAACCCAGCCGAGGTGCCCACCCCGGCGAAGGTGCACGCGAGGTGCGTACCCGGGGCAAACCGGGCTCCGACTTCGTGCACGCCGCACCTTGGAGCACACTTCGGAGCGCTCCTTGGTGCGCACCATGGTGCCCACCAGGCCGCGCAACCCAGCCAAGGTGTGCGCACCAAGGTGCACGCGAGGTGCGCACCCGGGGCAAACCGGGGTCCGACTTCGTGCACGCCGCACCTTGGAGCACACATCGGGGCGCTCCCGGGTTCGCACCGGCGTTGCGCACCGTGGTGGGCACCTCGGAGCACACCAAGGTGGGCAGCGAGGTGCGCACCTTTGATGCGATGCCTTCACTAATTTCCATAAAAGGCAAAAAAAAAACGAGATTTTAAAATTTCCGTTTTGAAAGATAGTGAGAAAAAGGGAATGCTGGTGCCATCTTGAGCCCGCCCTGGTGCGCAGCCCAGCCAAGGTGTGCGCACCAAGGTGCCCACCCTGGCGAAGGTGCGCGCCCGGGCAATTAACCCAACTTCCAACTTCGCGCGCGCCAGGGTGGGAGCGCACCCAACAACCGGGCCTGGGAAGAGCCAATGCGAGAAACCCCACCAAACGCTCTGACAAAAAAAGAGGGGGCGCTCCAGTAACCCCGCTTCGGAGCGCACCCTGGGCAAACCCAGCCAAGGTGCCCACCCCGGCCAAGGTGCAGGCGAGGTGCGCACCCGGGGCAAACCGGGCTCCGACAACGTGCACGCCGCACCTTGGAGCACACTTCG
>NW_026728983.1:235000-250000 GCF_030272615.1 Cryptomeria japonica | reverse complement strand
GGAAGAACATCCCGTACGGAACCCTTTACCCGAAAACATCCGAACCGCACATGCTCGCGACAGTCCTGCCGTTAGAGAATGCACCGTGCACGCGACCGAGTAAGGCCACTCAGAGACATCCATTTCCCAGGTATATGCCCCCTACGCACTTTTGGTGGCGCAACTCGCACGAACAGTCCCACCTCGACCCCGTAAACAAGCTTTTTTGCCTCGAAGAGTTCGTCGGAGACGAAGAAGCAACCTTCAGTGCAAACGTAGCACTCTTTTGTGCAACCGCCCAAACAACGCCCCCTCTACCCTCTGTCGAAACACTCGGCATTGCTGCTCCCTAAGGTGAGCTTCTCCTCATAGGCAATTCCGCTCTTATCCGGTCACGTTTGTGTGCCCGAATTTCGCAAGGCAACCTCCATGGGACATGGAAAAGACTCGAGAAGAGAGCTCGCTCACGGGAGAGAGAAGCCAAGGAGACCACGAGAGTGCTGAGAGTGGGACAGCGCTGAATAGGCGGGAGAAGCCTGCGCGTATAAACGGAGATATATATCCAATTGCAACGAAGGAACGTGCCAAAGATCGAGAACAATGGCAGAAATGCTAGTAACGTGCACTTCGGGACCAACGCATCACCGGAAGACAACCGCCAAACATCGAAAGAGTCGCGATGCTCCGCAACCTACGTGCAAAGCGGTCGCACACCGGGTAAGGGAGTGAGAGCCCCAAACATAGCTGGGCGAGGCGCTCACTCCGCTCTTTAATATCTCGTTAATACCGCCAAGGAAATGGCACAAGCACACACACACAAGCATCCTCGGAAGAGGACAGTTCGAGTGACAGGTCAAATCCAAGAGTTCCGAAGACTACCTCCAGGAACAATCGGGAACAAGACCGATTACAAGTCGTCGAGTCTGTTACTGGGCGAACACGAGATGCGCACAGGAAATCGATCAGCCCTCACAATGGCCCAAGGCCAGAGATCGGACTGCTACGATTTACCCCAACAATCATCGTGCCACTCTTCGCAGAGAGGTGATAGACGCCAACGAGCCCGCGCATAGCAATCGAGGTGTAAAAAGGGCGTTGAAGGCAGGAAGCCTGGACGAAAGAGGCTACGAGGTCACCTCGAAGCGGTCTAAGAATCGGGCGCACTTGGGGCGACTACCAGTGCCAACCCCTTATCCCGCGGTGCGTCCGACACACAGAAATTTCCAAGGCGGCCAAGGAGCCTCCCCGCATAGCAATCGGGGTGTGAGGTTACGGATGCAGCATTGATAGCAATCGAGGTGTGAGGCGAAGGATGCAGAAGTGAGAGCCGAGGGATGTAGCAGAGATAGCAATCGGGGTGTGTGATGCAGAAGAGATAGCAATCGAGGTGTGCGGTGGGAAGGGCCCAGCAGCCAGAATGCATGAAGCGACGGATGAAGCAGTGATGACAACCGGGCTGTGAGGAGAGGAGGGATGCAGCCAAGAAAGCAATCAGGGCTCGAGGCAAGGGATGCATCAAGGATAGCAATCATGTTGTGAGGCGAGATTCCAAAGGCTAAACGTGAGAGGCTGCAGGGTCGACTCAGAGAGGTCTATGCATGTGAGAGGCTGAAAGCAAGGTCGACTCGGAGCGGTCTATGCATCGGGCGCGCTTGGGGCGACTACCAGTGCCAACCCCTTATCCCGCGACGCGTCCGACAAAGAGAACGTTCCAAGGCGGCAGAGGAGGTTACCAGCCGAAGGATGCAGTAGCAATAACAGGTATAGTTCCGCGGCGGCCGAGAAGACTCACCGCATAGGAATCGGGATGCGAGGCGAGGGATGCGGCGGGAAGGCCCCGACGGCTAAACGGAAGAGGCTGCAGGGCCGCCTCGGAATGGTCCAAGCATCGGATGCGATTGGGACGACTACCAGTGCCAACCCCTTATCCCGCGATGCGTCCGATACACAGATAGTTCCAAGGCGGCCGAGGAGCCTCACCGCATATCAATCGGGGTGCGAGGCGAGGGATGGGGCGGGAAGGCCCCAACGGCTAGACGGAAGAGGCTTCAGGGCCACCTCGGAATGGTCCAAGCATCGGACGCGCTTGGGGCGACTGCCAGTGCCAACCCCTTATCCCGCGATGCGTCCGATACACAGATGGTTCCAAGGCGGCCGAGGAGCCTCACCGCATAGCAATCGGGGGTGCGAGGCGAGGGATGGGGCGGGAAGGCCCCAACGGCTAGACGGAAGAGGCTTCAGGGCCGCCTAGGAATGGTCCAAGCATCGGACACGCTTGGGGCGACTACCAGTGACAGCCCCCTATCCCGCGATGCGTCCGATACGAAGATGGTTCCAAGGCGGCCGAGGAGCCTCACCGCATAGCAATCGGGGTGCGAGGTGGGGGATGCGGCGAGATGGCCCCAACGGCTAGACGGAAGAGGCCACAGGGCCGCGTCGGAATAGTCCAAGCATCGGACGCGCTTGGGGCGACTACCAGTGACAACCCCTTATCCCGCGATGCGTCCGATACGAAGATAGTTCCAAGGCGGCCGAGGAGCCTCACCGCATAGCAATCGGGGTGCGAGGTGGGGGATGCGGCGAGATGGCCCCAACGGCTAGACGGAAGAGGCTGCAGGGCCGCCTCGGAATAGTCCAAGCATCGGACGCGCTTGGGGCCACTACCAGTGACAACCCCTTATCCCGCAATGCGTCCGATACGAAGATAGTTCCAAGGCGGCCGAAGAGCCTCACCGCATAGCAATCGGGGTGCGAGGTGGGGGATGCGGCGAGATGGCCCCAACGGCTAGACGGAAGAGGCCACAGGGCCGCCTCGGAATAGTCCAAGCATCGGACGCGCTTGGGGCGACTACCAGTGACAACCCCTTATCCCGCGATGCGTTCGATACGAAGATAGTTCCCAGGCGGCCGAGGAGCCTCACCGCATAGCAATCGGGGTGCGAGGCGAGGGATGCGGCGAGATGGCCCCAAAGGCTAGACGGAAGAGGCTGCAGGGCTGCCTCGGAATAGTCCAAGCATCGGACGCGCTTGGGGCGACTACCACTGCCAACCCCTTATCCCGCGATGCGTCCGATACACAGATAGTTCCGAGGCGGCCGAGGAGGTGGGGGATGCAGCGAGATGGCCCCAACGGCTAGACGGAAGAGGCTGCAGGGCCGCCTCGGAATAGTCCAAGCATCGGACGCGCTTGGGGCGACTACCAGTGACAACCCCTTATCCCGCGATGCGTCCGATACACAGATAGTTCCGAGGCGGCCAAGGAGCCTCACCGCATAGCAATCGTGGTGCGAGGTGGGGGATGCGGCGAGATGGCCCCAACGGCTAGACGGAAGAGGCTGCAGGGCCGCCTCGGAATGGTCCAAGCATCGGATGCGCTTGGGGCGACTACCACTGCCAACCCCTTATCCCGCGATGCGTCCGATACACAGATAGTTCCAAGGCGGCCGAGGAGCCTCACAGCATAGCAATCAGGGTGCGAGGCGAGGGATGCGGCGAGAAAGCCCCAACGGCTAGAGGGAAGAGGCTTCAGGTCCGCCTCGGAATGGTCCAAGCATCGGACGCGCTTGGGGCGACTACCAGTGACAACCCCTTATCCCGCGACGCGTCCGATACACAGATAGTTCCAAGGCGGCCGAGGAGCCTCACCGCATAGCAATCGGGGTGCGAGGCGAGGGATGCGGCGAGAAGGACCCAACGGCTACACGGAAGAGGCTTCGGGGCCGCCTCGGAATGGTCCAAGCATCGGACGCGCTTGGGGCGACTACCAGTGACAACCCCTTATCCCGCGACGCGTCCGATACACAGATAGTTCCAAGGCGGCCGAGGAGCCTCACCGCATAGCAATCGGGGTGCGAGGCGAGGGATGCGGCGAGAAGGACCCAACGGCTACACGGAAGAGGCTTCGGGGCCGCCTCGGAATGGTCCAAGCATCGGACGCGCTTGGGGCGACTACCAGTGACAACCCCTTATCCCGCGACGCGTCCGATACACAGATAGTTCCAAGGCGGCCGAGGAGCCTCACCGCATAGCAATCGGGGTGCGAGGCGAGGGATGCGGCGAGAAGGACCCAACGGCTAGACGGAAGAGGCTTCGGGTCCGCCTCGGAATGGTCCAAGCATCGGACGCGCTTGGGGCGACTACCAGTGACAACCCCTTATCCCGCGACGCGTCCGATACACAGATAGTTCCAAGGCGGCCGAGGAGCCTCACCGCATAGCAATCGGGGTGCGAGGCGAGGGATGCGGCGAGAAGGACCCAACGGCTAGACGGAAGAGGCTTCGGGTCCGCCTCGGAATGGTCCAAGCATCGGACGCGCTTGGGGCGACTACCAGTGACAACCCCTTATCCCGCGACGCGTCCGATACACAGATAGTTCCAAGGCGGCCGAGGAGCCTCACCGCATAGCAATCGGGGTGCGAGGCGAGGGATGCGGCGAGAAGGACCCAACGGCTAGACGGAAGAGGCTTCGGGTCCGCCTCGGAATGGTCCAAGCATCGGACGCGCTTGGGGCGACTACCAGTGACAACCCCTTATCCCGCGACGCGTCCGATACACAGATAGTTCCGAGGCGGCCGAGGAGCCTCACCGCATAGCAATCGGGGTGCGAGGCGAAGGATGCGGCGAGAAGGACCCAACGGCTAGACGGAAGAGGCTTCGGGTCCGCCTCGGAATGGTCTAAGCATCGGACGCGCTTGGGGCGACTACCAGTGACAACCCCTTATCCCGCGACGCGTCCGATACACAGATAGTTCCAAGGCGGCCGAGGAGCCTCACCGCATAGCAATCGGGGTGCGAGGCGAGGGATGCGGCGAGAAGGACCCAACGGCTAGACGGAAGAGGCTTCAGGGCCGCCTCGGAATGGTCCAAGCATCGGACGCGCTTGGGGCGACTACCAATGACAACCCCTTATCCCGCGACGCGTCCGATACACAGATAGTTCCGAGGCGGCCGAGGAGCCTCACCGCATAGCAATCGGGGTGCGAGGCGAGGGATGCGGCGAGAAGGACCCAACGGCTAGACGGAAGAGGCTTCAGGGCCGCCTCGGAATGGTCCAAGCATCGGACGCGCTTGGGGCGACTACCAGTGACAACCCCTTATCCCGCGACGCGTCCGATACACAGATAGTTCCGAGGCGGCCGAGGAGCCTCACCGCATAGCAATCGGGGTGCGAGGCGAGGGATGCGGCGAGAAGGACCCAACGGCTAGACGGAAGAGGCTTCAGGGCCGCCTCGGAATGGTCCAAGCATCGGACGCGCTTGGGGCGACTACCGTTGCCAACCCCTTATCCCGCGATGCGTCTGATACACAGATAGTTCCGAGGCGGCCGAGGAGCCTCACCGCATAGCAATCGGGTTGCGAGGCAGATTATTGGGAAGGGAACCCCCTGGGATGCGGCTCAAGCAGTGCCCAAAGGGACTGGAATGCGGAATCACATCGAGAGACCCAAATGCTATACGAGGGCTCAAATCGAATTATCGATTTGGCCACGACATGGACGCATCGGAACGACTACCTTTGCCGAACCACTCGCAATTGCATCCATACCGAAACCAATAGACATTTCCGTTAGAGCCCTCGCATAGCATTCGGGAATCTCGCATGCCCCTCTAAATCGACCAATGCTGGCGCTCAATGAAAATCCGAGCGCTACCACCGTTCGAGCGCCAGCATTGGTCGAGTTAGAGGGGCACGGGGGAGAATGCTCCAGTCAACACCTCCCCTATATAAGTTATTTGTCCGATTCTCGCACAACCGTAGTCTGCCTCGTCGAATCAAACAACGGTCCCAGATTCCGACTTCCGTTCCGTAGAGACCCAAAAGCTAGATGGAGGCTCGCAAGAAAGAGAGTCGGCGCATAGCAATCGGGTTTCTCGAACGTTTAGGGACCGAGCTCACTTGCGGATAGGGCAAAATCCGCCAAGCAACCCAAAAGCTAGACGGGGGCTCGAATCGAATCGCCTAGGCGGCCACAACAACGACGTGTTGGATCGACTACCAGTGCCAAACCATTCAGCAAGACTAGTCTGTGTCGAGGCCGGATAGAGATTCTCAGAGAGCGCCCGCATAGCATTTAGGAGACCTGCCGCGTCCCTCACACTCGACAAATGGTGGTGCACGTTTATAAATCCGAGCGATCCCAACCCTTTCAAGCACCAACATCGGTCGAGATAGAGGGGCACGGAGGGGGCTGCGTGAGACAACACAGTCCCCTATATAAGTTATTTGTCCGATTCTCACACATCCGAAGAATGGTCATCAAATCGGACAACAGCCCAAACTTCCGACTTCCGTCCCAGAAAGCCCAAGAGCTATCTAAAACGTTCATGGCCGGAACTCGATCGCGGCTATACCAGTCCGCCAAGCAACCCAAAAGCTAGACTGGAGCTCTAGTCGAATCACCTCTGTGGCCATTGCAAGGACGTGTTGGAGCGACTACCATTGCCGAACCATTCCGCAGGTCGAGTCCATACCAAGGCCGCATAGAGATTCACGATGAGCTCCTGCATAGCAATCAGGAGACTTGCCGTGTCCATCACAATCGATAAATCCTGGTGCAAGATTTTTGCATCCGAGCGCTCCAACCAGTCGAGCACCAGCATCAATCGACATAAACGGGCACGGGGGGAGGATGCTCGAGAACACTACCTCCCCTATATAAGTTATTTGTCCGATTCTCAAGCAGCCGAAGTCTGGTCATCGAATCGGGTCAAAGACCACAACTTCCGACTTTACCCACAATGCAAGTCATCGAATCGAACATCGGCCCCCGAGTCGGACTCCATGCGTATGTCAGGTCATCGGACCCAAATTCCGCCTTCCTGCGCATGGCGGGCCATCAATATCAACTCGGTCATCGGACCCAAACTCCGCCTTTTTGCGTATGGCACGCCTTCAAATCGGTCATCGGACCCAAATTCCGCCTTCCTGTGCATGGCGGGCCATCAACATCAACTCGGTCATCGGACCCAAATTCCGCCTTTCTGCGCATGGCACGCCATCAACTCGGTCATCGGACCCAAATTCCGCCTTCCTGCGCATGGCAGGTCATCGGACACAAATTCAGACCTCGCCAATATGCCTACGTATCGAATCGGTCATCGGACCCAACTTCCGACTTCATCCATACTGTAGGGTCTTTGAGGTTGGCGCGGTGCGCTCAACCCAGGGAGTCGACCCATCGAAGCATACACCTCCCCTATATAAGCTATTTGTCCGATTCCCACACCTGTGTAGTTTGCACCTCTGACCAGGACATCGACCCCAACTTCCGAACTCGACTGCAACGACGGCACCAGCGCCTTGGTGCGCACCTTGCGACGCACAGTCCCAACATTCGCCTTCCTGCACATGGCAGGTCATCGGACCCAAATTCCGACCTCGCGAGTATGCCTACATATCGAATCGGTCATCGGACCCAACTTCCGACTTCATCCATACCGTAGGGTCTTTGAGGTTGGCGCGGTGCGCTCAACCCGGGGAGTCGACCCAACGAAGCATACACCTCCCCTATATAAGCTATTTGTCCGATTCCCACACCTGTGTAGTTTGCACCTCCGATCAAGACATCGACCCCAACTTCCGAACTCGCCTCCAACGACCGAACCAGCGCCTTGGTGCGCACCTTGCAACGCACAGTGCCAACATTCGCCTTCCTGCACGTGGCAGGTCATCGGACCCAAATTCCGACCTCGCGAGTATGCCTACATATCGAATCGGTCATCGGACCCAACTTCCGACTTCATCCATACCGTAGGGTCTTTGAGGTTGGCGCGGTGCGCTCAACCCGGGGAGTCGACCCAACGAAGCATACACCTCCCCTATATAAGCTATTTGTCCGATTCCCACACCTGTGTAGCTTGCACCTCCGATCAGGACATCGACCCCAACTTCCGAACTCGACTAAAAAGACCGCACCAGCGCCTTGGTGTGCACCTTGCAACGCACAGTGTCAACATTCGCCTTCCTGCACATGGCAGGTCATCGGACCCAAATTCCGACCTCATGAGCATACCTACTAATCGAATTGGTCATCGGACCCAACTTCCGACTTCATCCATACCGTAGGGTCTTTGAGGTTGGCGCGGTGCGCTCAACCTGGGGAGTCGACCCATCGAAGCATACACCTCCCCTATATAAGCTATTTGTCCGATTCCGACACCTGTGTAGTTTGCACCTCCGCTCAGGACATCGACCCCAACTTCCGAACTCGCCTGCAACGACCGAACCAGCGCCTTGGTGCGCACCAAAAGTGCGCACTTTTGGAGGGCACTTTTGTGCGCTCCAAAGGTGCGCACTTTTGGAGGGCACTTTTCTGCGCTCCAAAGGTGCGCACTTTTGGAGGGCACTTTTTGGAGGGCACTTTTCTGCGCTCCAAAGGTGCGCACTTTTGGAGGGCACTTTTTGGAGGGCACTTTTCTGCGCTCCAAAGGTGCGCACTTTTGGAGGGCACTTTTTGGAGGGCACTTTTCTGCGCTCCAAAGGTGCGCACTTTTGGAGGGCACTTTTTGGAGGGCACTTTTCTGCGCTCCAAAGGTGCGCACTTTTGGAGGGCACTTTTTGGAGGGCACTTTTCTGCGCTCCAAAGGTGCGCACTTTTGGAGGGCACTTTTCTGCGCTCCAAAGGTGCGCACTTTTGGAGGGCACTTTTTGGAGGGCACTTTTCTGCGCTCCAAAGGTGCGCACTTTTGGAGGGCACTTTTTGGAGCTCCAAAGGTGCGCACTTTTGGAGGGCACTTTTTGGAGGGCACTTTTCTGCGCTCCAAAGGTGCGCACTTTTGGAGGGCACTTTTGTGCACTCCAAAGGTGCGCACTTTTGGAGGGCACTTTTCCTGTGCTCCAAAGGTGCACACCTAGGTGAGCACCTTCGACCACACCTTGTAGCACACCAAACTCTGACTTTCGACTTCATCCGCAATGCAGGGTCTTTGAGGTTGGCGCAATGCGCACAACCAGGGGAGTCGACCCATCAAACCCAACACCTCCCCTATATAAGCTATTTGTCTGATTCTCATACATGCGTAGCCTGCAGGAGCAATTAGGACATCGACCCCAACTTTCGGCTTCTAAACGAAAACAAGGTCTTTGAGGTTGGTGTAATGCGAACAACTAGGGGAGTCAACCCATCAAACCCAACACCTCCCCTATATAAGCTATTTGTCTGATTCTCATACATGTGTAGTCTACAGGAGCAATTAGGACATCGACCCCAACTTTTGACTTCTTAACGAAAACAAGGTCTTTGAGGTTGACGTAATGCGCACAACCAGGGGAGTCGACCCATCAAACCCAACACCTCCCCTATATAAGCTATTTGTCCGATTCTCATACATGTGTAGCCTGCAGGAGCCATTAGGACATTGACCCCAACTTTTGACTTCTTAACGAAAACAAGGTCTTTGAGGTTGGCGTAATGCGCACAACCAAGGGAGTTGACCCATCAAACCCAACACCTCCCCTATATAAGCTATTTGTCTGATTCTCATACATGTGTAGCCTGCAACAACGATTAGGACATCCACCCCAACTTCTGAATTCGTCTGCGTTGACCGCACCAAAGGTGCACGCCTTGGTGCTCACCAAAATCCGACTTCCGACTTCTTCTGCTATGCGGGGTCTTTGAGGTTGGCGCAGTGCGCACAACCAGGGGAGTCAACCCACCGAATGCAACACCTCCCCTATATAAGCTATTTGTCTGATTCTCATACATGCGTAGACTGCAGCAATGATTAGGACATCCACCCCAACTTTTGACTTCTTAAACAAGACAGGGTCTTTGAAGTTGGTGCAGTGCACACAACCAGGGGAGTCGACCCATCAAACGCAACACCTCCCCTATATAAAGCTATTTGTCCGATTCTCATACGTGTAGTCTGCAGCAGCGATTAGGACATCGACCCCAACTTCCGAATTCGTTTGCATTGACCGCACCAAAGGTGCACGCCTTGGTGTGCACCCTGGAGTGCACTTTGGTGCTCACCTCGGTGCACACTTTGGTGTGCACCTCGGTGTGCACCAAAGGTGCGCACCTTGGAGCGCACCAAAGGTGTACACTTTGGAGCGCACCACATAGGGTCTTTGAGAGGTTGGCGCAGTGCGCACACCAAGGTGGGTGTTGAGGTGCGTGCCGAGGTGGGTGGGTGCTAGGGTGCGCTCCATGGTGGGTGCCAGGGTGGGTGCGTGCTAGGGTGGATTCCAAAGAGGGTCATAGGGTGGGTGCCAAGGTGGGTTGGTGATATAGTGGGTTCAAAGGTGGGTACTAGGGTGGGTTCCAAGGTGGGTCACAAGTTGGGTGCCAGGATGCGTGGGTGTTAGGTTGGGTGCCAAGGTGGGCTCCTGCGTGGGTGGGTGCTAGGGTGGGTTTCAAGGTGGACGCGAGGGCGGGTGCCAAGGTGGGTAACAAGTTGGGTGTTAGGATGGGTGAGTGCTAGAGTGGGTGCCAAGGTGGGTGGGTGCTAAGGTGGATGCCAAGGTGGTTCACAGGGTGGGTGGGTTCTAGGGTGAGTTCCAAGGTGGGTCACAGGTTCAGTGCTAGGGTGGGTGTCAAGGCGGGTGTCGAGGTGCCTGGGTGCTAGGGTGTGGATGCCAATGTGGGTCATAGGGTGGGTACTAGGGTGGGCTGCAATGTGGGTGCCAAGGTGGGTAACATGCTCGGTGGGTTCTAAATTGGGTGCCAGGGTGGGTGTGCACCCACCTTGCCCGAGGTGGGTGCCAAGGTGCCAGTGTGGGTGGGTGCTAAGGTGGATGCCAAGGTGGGTGAGAAGGTGGGTGATAGGTTGAGTGGTAGGATGGGTGGGTGCCAAGATGGGTCACAGGGTGGGTGCAAGGGTGGGTAGGTGCTAGGGTTGGTGTCAGGGTGGGTGGGTGCTAGGTTGGGTTCCAAGGTGGGTGCGAGGGTGAGTGTCAAGGTGGGTCACAGGTTAGGTGCTAGGATGGGTGAGTGCTAGGGTGCAAAGGTGCCAGGGTGGGTGCTAGGATGGGTCGATGCTAGGGTGAGTGGCAAGGTGGGTCCACAAGTGTCAAGGTGGGTGCCGAGGTGGGTGCCAAGTCGGCGACTGCTATGGTGGATGCCAAGGTGGGTCACGGGGTGGGTGCCAAGTTGCTAGGTTGGGTTCCAAGGTGGGTGCCAACGTGGGTGCTAGGGTGCGTGGGTTAAAGGGTGTGTCACAACGTGGGTGCCAGGATGGGTGCGCACCCACACTGGCCAAGACGGGTGCGGGTGCAAGGTTGGGTTCCAAGCCCGGTCACAGGCTGGGTGCTAGGATGGGTGGGTGCCAAGGTGGGCACCAGGGTGGGTGCACCCACCCTGGCCAAGGTGGGTCACGGGGTGGGTCCTAGGGTGGGTAACGGGGTGGGTACTAAGGTGCGTGCCAAGGTGGGTCATAGGGTGGGTGCCAAGGTGGGCACCAGGGTGGGTGTGCACCAACCCTAGCCAGGGTAGGTCACGGGGTGGTTGTCGGGGTGGGCGTCAAGGAGCCAAGGTGGGTGGCAAGTAGCCAAGTTGCGTGCCAAGGTGGGTGTCGGGGTGGGTGCCAAGGATCCAAGGTGGGTGCCAAGGAACCAAGGTGGGTGTCTGGGTGGGTGCCGAGGTGGGAGCCAGGGTGGGTCCCAAGGTGAGTGCAAAGGTGGGTGCCAGGGTCAAGGTGAGTGCCAATGTGGGTTCCAAGGTGCCAGGGTCAGGGTGAGTGCCAATGTGGGTTCAAAGGTGCTAAGTTGGGTGCGAGGTTGGGTGCGAGGGTGGGTGGGTGCCAAGGTGTGCTAGGTGGAAGCCCGGGTGGGTCGGCATCCCATGGGTGTCGAGTTGGGTGCCTGATGGGTGCTTCTTGTCAAGTTTTAGTCGTCGGGACTCATTTCGAGCCTTAGAGGTCGTTTCTTGTCCGGTTGCCCTGTCTTCGACCTGGGAACCCAATTTTGGTCCTCGGGTCCCATTTTTTTTTGTCTCGCATCCCACTTTTGGCCTGTGGCCTTTTCGGGGTCGATTCTCGTTTTGGGCATCAGAGCATGTTTCTTCTCCTAAAACCCAATATTTGTTTATTAAGTCTCGGAACACATTTTTGTTCTCGTGGACCCATCATGGGTCTTGGAACGCATTTGTGGTCCTTGGGTCCCATTTTGCATCCCGAAACTTGTGTTTTGGTGCTTGATCCCTATTTTGGGTGCCCACCTTGCACCAAGTGCGCACCCGGGGCAAACCGAGCGCCTTGGTGCACCGGGGCAAGATCGAGCGTGCACCCGAGGCGCCCCGAACATGCACCAAGGTGCACTCGGCCCACATGTGAGCGCAGGTCGTTGCGCCCGAGGTGGTGTGTGGGCACCGCGTTGCAGACGGGACACTGCACGCACACGACGCCCCCTCCAGGTGCACGCACGTAGGCCGGGCCGGGTGCACACCCGACGCCCTAGCAAGGTGCGCGCACCCGGGCAGGGCTCACACTTGGCGAACGGGGCGCACTTCGCGAGGGAGGGTGTGCACCTCGACGGGGGTGGGTGGCCGGGGTGGATTCGCACGTGGGTCGCGGTTTGCTAAGTACACACTGCGACAAGCTCATAACGGGTGCGATCATACCAGCGTTAGTGCACCGGATCCCATCAGAACTCCGCAGTTAAGCGCGCTTGGGCCGGAGTAGTACTGGGATGGGTGACCTCCCGGGAAGTCCCGGTGTTGCACCCTTTTTTAGTTTTTCGCCGGGCGTCGCAATGCTATTTGAATAAACCTTTTGCCCGTTTGCGTTCTCGTCGGGGCCGGGCCGGGCCGGGGTGCGCTGCCCGCACTACCGCGCGCGCGGGGGCGACACCGAGCGCGCACCCGAGGCGCCCCGAGCACACAGGCCACGGTGCAACCCGGGCGTTGTGCGCGCACCCCGGTGCGCCCGAGGTGCTGCGCGCGCACCCAGGTGAAATCGGTGTGCACCTCGGCCAGTGCGCGCTCGGTCGAGTCGCGCACGTTGGCCAAGGTGCACGGTGATGTTTCTTACTCTAAGGTTCCGCACCAGACGCCCGGGACAGGTGAGCGAAGCTGGGCGGGGCCGGGTGCGCGGCCGGGGCAGGTGCACGCAGCTGGAGAGAGCTTTGGAGCACACTTCGGAGCGCACCAATGATGCGCTCCATTCAAAAGTTTCCTGAAAAGGCAAAAAAAGTTGAGATTATAGAATTTCCCACTTGAGAGATTGTAAAAAAAAAAAATTTAAAATGAAGGAAACGCGGGTGCCAAGGTGTGCGCAGCCCAGCCAAGGTGTGCGCACCAAGGCGCCCACCCTGGCGAAGGTGCACGCAAGGTGCGCACCCGAGGCAAACCGGACAATTAACCCAACTTTCGACTTCGCGCGCACCTTGGAGCGCACTTCGGAGCGCTCCTTGGTGCGCACCAATCTTGGGCACCTCGGAGTGCACCATGGCGCCCACCAAGGTGCGCACCCGGGGCAAACCGAGCTCCGACTTCGTGCGCACCTTGGAGCGCACGAAAGGTGCGCACCATGGCGCCCACCAAGGTGCGCAGCCCAGCCAAGGCGTGCGCATCAAGGTGCGCACCCTGGCGAAGGTGCGCACCCGGGGCAAACCGAGCTCCGACTTCGTGCGCACCTTGGAGCGCACAAAAGGTGCGCAACCCAGCCAAGGTGTGCGCACCCCGGTCAAACCGAGCTCCGAATCGTGCGCACCAGAGGTGCACGCCATCGTGCGCACCTTGGAGCACACTTCGGAGCCCTCCTTGGTGCGCGCCGATGTTGCGCACCTCGGAGCGCACCCGGGGAAAACAATGCAATTAACCCGACTTTCGACTTCGTGGGCACCTCGGAGCGCTCTCGGGTTCGCACCTCGGAGCACACCGAGGTGCGCACCTTTGATGCGCTGCCTTCACCAATTTCCAGAAAAGGCAAGAAAACATTGAGAAGGTGTGCGCACCGAGGTGCCCACCCTGGCGAAGGTGCACGCGAGGTGCGCACCCGGGGCAAACCGGGCTCCGACTTCGTGCACGCCGCACCTTGGAGCACACTTCGGAGCGCTCCTTGGTGCGCACCAGGGCGCGCAACCCAGCCGAGGTGCCCACCCCGGCGAAGGTGCACGCGAGGTGCGCACCCGGGGCAAACCGGGCTCCGACTTCGTGCACGCCATGGTGCCCACCGCGGCGAAGGTGCACGCGAGGTGCGCACCCGGGGCAAACCGGGCTCCGACTTCGTGCACGCCGCACCTTGGAGCACACTTCGGAGCGCTCCTTGGTGCGCACCATGGTGCCCACCAGGGCGCGCAACCCCGCCGAAGGTGCACGCGAGGTGCGCACCCGGGGCAAACCGGGCTCCGACTTCGTGCACGCCGCACCTTGGAGCACACTTCGGAGCGCTCCTTGGTGCGCACCATGGTGCCCACCAGGGCGCGCAACCCCGCCGAAGGTGCACGCGAGGTGCGCACCCGGGGCAAACCGGGCTCCGACTTCGTGCACGCCATGGTGCGCACCGCGGCGAAGGTGCGCACCCGGGGCAAACCGGGCTCCGACTTCGTGCACGCCGCACCTTGGAGCACACTTCGGAGCGCTCCTTGGTGCGCACCAGGGCGCGCAACCCAGCCGAGGTGCCCACCCCGGCGAAGGTGCACGCGAGGTGCGTACCCGGGGCAAACCGGGCTCCGACTTCGTGCACGCCGCACCTTGGAGCACACTTCGGAGCGCTCCTTGGTGCGCACCATGGTGCCCACCAGGCCGCGCAACCCAGCCAAGGTGTGCGCACCAAGGTGCACGCGAGGTGCGCACCCGGGGCAAACCGGGGTCCGACTTCGTGCACGCCGCACCTTGGAGCACACATCGGGGCGCTCCCGGGTTCGCACCGGCGTTGCGCACCGTGGTGGGCACCTCGGAGCACACCAAGGTGGGCAGCGAGGTGCGCACCTTTGATGCGATGCCTTCACTAATTTCCATAAAAGGCAAAAAAAAAACGAGATTTTAAAATTTCCGTTTTGAAAGATAGTGAGAAAAAGGGAATGCTGGTGCCATCTTGAGCCCGCCCTGGTGCGCAGCCCAGCCAAGGTGTGCGCACC